>NW_020539221.1:0-76689 GCF_003426905.1 Ctenocephalides felis
AGAAAATACTTTTTATATATATGACAATAAAATGAGTTTAATATATATAAGTATGAAAACACATCTATCCATAAAGAAATTAATATGAATATGTGTGTCTGTTCTCCTATAAAATATTTTTTAGTGTCAGAAAATACTTTATATATATATGACAAAAATGAGTTTAATATATATAAGTATGAACACACATCTATCGATAAAGAAATAATATGAATATGAGTGTCTGTTTTCCTAATAAAATATTTTTTTGAAAATTTTGCAAGTGCAGAAATACTTTATATATATATGACAATAAATGAGTTTAATATCTATAAGTATGAACACACATATCCATAAAGAAATTAATATGAATATGTGTGTCTGTTCTCCTAATAAAATATTTTTAGTGTCAGAAAATACTTATATATATATGACAATAAAATGAGTTTAATATATATAAGTATGAACACACATCTATCCATAAAGAAATTAATATGAATATGTGTGTCTGTTCTCCTAATAAAATATTTTTAGTGTCAGAAAATACTTTATATATATATGACAATAAAATGAGTTTAATATATATAAGTATGAACACACATCTATCCATAAAGAAATTAATATGAATATGTGTGTCTGTTCTCCTGATAAATATTTTTTAGTGTCAGAAAATACTTTATATATATATGACAATAAAATGAGTTTAATATATATAAGTATGAACACACATCTATCGATAAAGAAATTAATATGAATATGAGTGTCTGTTCTCCTAATAAAATATTTTTTGAAAAATTTTGCTAGTGTCAGAAAATACTTTATATATATATATGACAATAAAATGAGTTTAATATAATAAGTATGAACACACATCTATCGATAAAGAAATTAATATGAATATGAGTGTCTGTTCTCCTAATAAAATATTTTTTTGAAAATTTTGCAAGTGTCAAAATACTTTATATATATATGACAATAAAATGAGTTTAATATCTATAAGTATGAACACACATCTATCCATAAAGAAATTAATATGAATATGTGTGTCTGTTCTCCTAATAAAAATTTTTTAGTGTCAGAAAATACTTTATATATATATGACAATAAAATGAGTTTAATATATATAAGTATGAACACACATCTATCGATAAAGAAATTAATATGAATATGAGTGTCTGTTTTCCTAATAAAATATTTTTTGAAATTTTTGCAAGTGTCAGAAAATACTTTATATATATATGACAATAAAATGAGTTTAATATCTATAAGTATGAACACACATCTATCCATAAAGAAATTAATATGAAATAGTGTTGTGTTCCTAATAAAATATTTTTTAAATTTTAGTGTCAGAAAATACTTTATATATATATGACAATAAAATGAGTTTAATATATATAAGTATGAACACACATCTATCCATAAAGAAATTAATATGAATATGTGTGTCTGTTCTCCTAATAAAATATTTTTTAGTGTCAGAAAATACTTTATATATATATGACATAAAATGAGTTTAATATATATAAGTATGAACACACATCTATCGATAAAGAAATTAATATGAATATGAGTGTCTGTTTTCCTAATAAAATATTTTTTTGAAAATTTTGTAGTGTCAGAAATACTTTATATATATATGACAATAAAATGAGTTTAATATCTATAAGTATGAACACACATCTATCCATAAAGAAATTAATATGAATATGTGTGTCTGTTCTCCTAATAAAATATTTTTTAGTGTCAGAAAATACTTTATATATATATGACAATAAAATGAGTTTAATATATATAAGTATGAACACACATCTATCCATAAAGAAATTAATATGAATATGTGTGTCTGTTCTCCTAATAAATATTTTTTAGTGTCAGAAAATACTTTATATATATATGACAATAAAATGAGTTTAATATATATAAGTATGAACACACATCTATCCATAAAGAAATTAATATGAATATGTGGTCTGTTCTCCTGATAAATATTTTTTAGTGTCAGAAAATACTTTATATATATATGACAATAAAATGAGTTTAATATATATAAGTATGAACACACATCTATCGATAAAGAAATTAATATGAATATGTGTGTCTGTTCTCCTAATAAAATATTTTTTTAATTTGCAGTGTCAAAATACTTTATATATATATGACAATAAAATGAGTTTAATATCTATAAGTATGAACACACATCTATCCATAAAGAAATTAATATGAATATGTGTGTCTGTTCTCCTAATAAAATATTTTTTAGTGTCAGAAAATACTTTATATATATATGACAATAAAATGAGTTTAATATATATAGTATGAACACACATCTATCATAAAGAAATTAATATGAATATGTGTGTCTGTTCTCCTAATAAAATATTTTTTGTCAGAAAATACTTTATATATATATGACAATAAAATGATTTAAATATATGTTTAAAGTATGAACAACACACATCTATCCATAAAGAAATTAATATGAATATGTGTGTCTGTTCTCCTGATAAAATATTTTTAGTGTCAGAAAATACTTTATATATATATGACAATAAAATGAGTTTAATATATATAAGTATGAACACACATCTATCGATAAAGAAATTAATATGAATATGAGTGTCTGTTCTCCTAATAAAATTTTTTTTGAAAAATATTTTGCAAGTCAGAAAATCAGAATATATATATATATATATATATATATGACAATAAAATGAGTTTAATATATATAAGTATGAACACACATCTATCGATAAAGAAATTAATATGAATATGAGTGTCTGTTCTCCTAATAAAATATTTTTTTGAAAATTTTGCAAGTGTCAGAAAATACTTTATATATATATGACAATAAAATGAGTTTAATATCTATAAGTATGAACACACATCTATCCATAAAGAAATTAATATGAATATGTGTGTCTGTTCTCCTAATAAAATATTTTTTAGTGTCAGAAAATACTTTATATATATGACAATAAAATGAGTTTAATATATATAAGTATGAACACACATCTATCGATAAAGAAATTAATATGAATATGAGTGTCTGTTTTCCTAATAAAATATTTTTTTGAAAATTTTGCAAGTGTCAGAAAATACTTTATATATATATGACAATAAAATGAGTTTAATATCTATAAGTATGAACACACATCTATCCATAAAGAAATTAATATGAATATGTGTGTCTGTTCTCCTAATAAAATATTTTTAGTGTCAGAAAATACTTTATATATATATGACAATAAAATGAGTTTAATATATATAAGTATGAACACACATCTATCCATAAAGAAATTAATATGAATATGTGTGTCTGTTCTCCTAATAAAATATTTTTTAGTGTCAGAAAATACTTTATATATATATGACAATAAAATGAGTTTAATATATATAAGTATGAACACACATCTATCCATAAAGAAATTAATATGAATATGTGTGTCTGTTCTCCTAATAAAATATTTTAGTGTCAGAAAAAAATACTTTATATATATATGACAATAAAATGAGTTTAATATATATAAGTATGAACACACATCTATCGATAAAGAAATTAATATGAATATGAGTGTCTGTTCTCCTAATAAAATATTTTTGAAAATTTTGCAAGTGTCAAAATACTTTATATATATATGACAATAAAATGAGTTTAATATCTATAAGTATGAACACACATCTATCCATAAAGAAATTAATATGAATATGTGTGTCTGTTCTCCTAATAAAATATTTTTTAGTGTCAGAAAATACTTTATATATATATGACAATAAAATGAGTTAATATATATAAGTATGAACACACATCTATCGATAAAGAAATTAATATGAATATGAGTGTCTGTTCCTAATAAAAATTTTTTTGAAAATTTTGCAAGTGTCAGAAAATACTTTATATATATATGACAATAAAATGAGTTTAATATCTATAAGTATGAACACACATCTATCCATAAAGAAATTAATATGAATATGTGTGTCTGTTCTCCTAATAAAATATTTTTTAGTGTCAGAAAATACTTTATATATATATGACAATAAAATGAGTTTAATATATATAAGTATGAACACACATCTATCCATAAAGAAATTAATATGAATATGTGTGTCTGTTCTCCTGATAAAATATTTTTTAGTGTCAGAAAATACTTTATATATATATGACAATAAAATGAGTTTAATATATATAAGTATGAACACACATCTATCGATAAAAATTAATATGAATATGAGTGTCTGTTTTCCTAATAAAATATTTTTTGAAAATTTTGCAAGTGTCAGAAAATACTTTATATATATATGACAAAAATGAGTTTAATATATATAAGTATGAACACACATCTATCCATAAAGAAATTAATATGAATATGTGTGTCTGTTCTCCTAATAAAAATATTTTTAGTGTCAGAAAATACTTTATATATATATGACAATAAAATGAGTTTATATATATATAAGTATGAACACACATCTATCCATAAAGAAATTAATATGAATATGTGTGTCTGTTCTCCTAATAAAATATTTTTTAGTGTCAGAAAATACTTTATATATATGACAATAAAATGAGTTTAATATATATAAGTATGAACACACATCTATCCATAAAGAAATTAATATGAATATGTGTGTCTGTTCTCCTGATAAAATATTTTTTAGTGTCAGAAAATACTTTATATATATATGACAATAAAATGAGTTTAATATATATAAGTATGAACACACATCTATCGATAAAGAAATTAATATGAATATGAGTGTCTTTTTCCTAATAAAATATTTTTTGAAAATTTTGCAAGTGTCAGAAAATACTTTATATATATATGACAATAAAATGAGTTTAATATATATAAGTATGAACACACATCTATCCATAAAGAAATTAATATGAATATGTGTGTCTGTTCTCCTAATAAAATATTTTTTAGTGTCAGAAAATACTTTATATATATATGACAAAATGAGTTTAATATATATAAGTATGAACACACATCTATCCATAAAGAAATTAATATGAATATGTGTGTCTGTTCTCCTGATAAAATATTTTTAGTGTCAGAAAATACTTTATATATATATGACAATAAAATGAGTTTAATATATATAAGTATGAACACACATCTATCGATAAAGAAATTAATATGAATATGAGTGTCTGTTCTCCTAATAAATATTTTTTTGAAATTTTGCAAGTGTCAGAGAATACTTTATATATATATATGACAATAAAATTAGTTTAATATCTATAAGTATGAACACACATCTATCCATAAAGAAATTAATATGAATATGTGTGTCTGTTCTCCTAATAAAATATTTTTTAGTGTCAGAAAATACTTTATATATATATGACAATAAAATGAGTTTAATATATATAAGTATGAACACACATCTATCCATAAAGAAATTAATATGAATATGTGTGTCTGTTCTCCTAATAAAATATTTTTTAGTGTCAGAAAATACTTTATATATATATGACAATAAAATGAGTTTAATATATATAAGTATGAACACACATCTATCCATAAAGAAATTAATATGAATATGTGTGTGTTCTCCTGATAAAATATTTTTTAGTGTCAGAAAATACTTTATATATATATGACAATAAAATGAGTTTAATATATATAAGTATGAACACACATCTATCGATAAAGAAATTAATATGAATATGAGTGTCTGTTCTACTAAAATATTTTTTTGAAAAATTTTGCAAGTGTCAGAAAATACTTTATATATATATGACAATAAAATGAGTTTAATATATATAAGTATGAACACACATCTATCGATAAAGAAATTAATATGAATATGAGTGTCTGTTCTCCTAATAAAATATTTTTTTGAAAATTGCAAGTGTCAGAAAATACTTTATATATATATGACAATAAAATGAGTTTAATATCTATAAGTATGAACACACATCTATCCAAAGAAATTAATATGAATATGTGTGTCTGTTCTCCTAATAAAATATTTTTTAGTGTCAGAAAATACTTTATATATATATGACAATAAAATGAGTTTAATATATATAAGTATGAACACACATCTATCGATAAAGAAATTAATATGAATATGAGTGTCTGTTTTCCTAATAAAATATTTTTTTGAAAATTTGCAAGTGTCAGAAAATACTTTATATATATATGACAATAAAATGAGTTTAATATCTATAAGTATGAACACACATCTATCCATAAAGAAATTAATATGAATATGTGTGTCTGTTCTCCTAATAAAATATTTTTTAGTGTCAGAAAATACTTTATATATATATGACAATAAAATGAGTTTAATATATATAAGTATGAACACACATCTATCCATAAAGAAATTAATATGAATATGTGTGTCTGTTCTCCTGATAAAATATTTTTTAGTGTCAGAAAATACTTTATATATATATGACAATAAAATGAGTTTAATATATATAAGTATGAACACACATCTATCGATAAAGAAATTAATATGAATATGAGTGTCTGTTTTCCTTTACTTTATATATATATGACAATAAAATGAGTTTAATATCTATAAGTATGAACACACATCTATCCATAAAGAAATTAATATGAATATGTGTGTCTGTTCTCCTAATAAAATATTTTTTAGTGTCAGAAAATACTTTATATATATATGACAATAAAATGAGTTTAATATAATCAAGTATGAACACACATCTATCCATAAAGAAATTAATATGAATATGTGTGTCTGTTCTCCTGATAAAATATTTTTTAGTGTCAGAAAATACTTTATATATATATGACAATAAAATGAGTTTAATATATATAAGTATGAACACACATCTATCGATAAAGAAATTAATATGAATATGAGTGTCTGTTCTCCTAATAAAATATTTTTTAGTGTCAGAAAATACTTTATATATATATGACAATAAAATGAGTTTAATATATATAAGTATGAACACACATCTATCCATAAAGAAATTAATATGAATATGTGTGTCTGTTCTCCTAATAAAATATTTTTTAGTGTCAGAAAATACTTTATATATATATGACAATAAAATGAGTTTAATATATATAAGTATGAACACACATCTATCCATAAAGAAATTAATATGAATATGTGTGTCTGTTCTCCTAATAAAATATTTTTTAGTGTCAGAAAATACTTTATATATATATGACAATAAAATGAGTTTAATATATATAAGTATGAACACACATCTATCATAAAGAAATTAATATGAATATGTGTGTCTGTTCTCCTAATAAAATATTTTTTAGTGTCAGAAAATACTTTATATATATATGACAATAAAATGAGTTTAATATATAAGTATGAACACACATCTATCCATAAAGAAATTAATATGAATATGTGTGTCTGTTCTCCTGATAAAATATTTTAGTGTCAGAAAATACTTTATATATATATGACAATAAAATGAGTTTAATATATATAAGTATGAACACACATCTATCGATAAAGAAATTAATATGAATATGAGTGTCTGTTCTCCTAATAAATATTTTTTGAAAATTTTGCAAGTGTCAGAAAATATTTTATATTATATGACATAATAAAATGAGTTTAATATATCTATAAGTATGAACACACATCTATCCATAAAGAAATAATATGAATATGTGTGTCTGTTCTCCTAATAAAATATTTTTTAGTGTCAGAAAATACTTTATATATATATGACAATAAAATGAGTTTAATATATATAAGTATGAACACACATCTATCCATAAAGAAATTAATATGAATATGTGTGTCTGTTCTCCTGATAAAATATTTTTTAGTGTCAGAAAATACTTTATATATATATGACAATAAAATGAGTTTAATATATATAAGTATGAACACACATCTATCGATAAAGAAATTAATATGAATATGAGTGTCTGTTTCTCCTAATAAAATATTTTTTTGAAAATTTTGCAAGTGTCAGAAAATACTTTATATATATATGACAATAAAATGAGTTTAATATCTATAAGTATGAACACACATCTATCCATAAAGAAATTAATATGAATATGTGTGTCTGTTCTCCTAATAAAATATTTTTAGTGTCAGAAAATACTTTATATATATATGACAATAAAATGAGTTTAATATATAAGTAGTATGAACACACATCTATCCATAAAGAAATTAATATGAATATGTGTGTCTGTTCTCCTAATAAAATATTTTTTAGTGTCAGAAAATACTTTATATATATATGACAATAAAATGAGTTTAATATATATAAGTATGAACACACATCTATCCATAAAGAAATTAATATGAATATGTGTGTGTCTGTTCTCCTAATAAAATATTTTTTAGTGTCAGAAAATACTTTATATATATATGACAATAAAATGAGTTTAATATATATAAGTATGAACACACATCTATCCATAAAGAAATTAATATGAATATGTGTGTCTGTTCTCCTGATAAAATATTTTTTAGTGTCAGAAAATACTTTATATATATATGACAATAAAATGAGTTAATATATATAAGTATGAACACACATCTATCGATAAAGAAATTAATATGAATATGAGTGTGTCTGTTTTCCTAATAAAATATTTTTTTGAAAATTTTGCAAGTGTCAGAAAATACTTTATATATATGACAATAAAATGAGTTTAATATCTATAAGTATGAACACACATCTATCCATAAAGAAATTAATATGAATATGTGTGTCTGTTCTCCTAATAAAATATTTTTTAGTGTCAGAAAAACTTTATATATATATGACAATAAAATGAGTTTAATATATATAAGTATGAACACACATCTATCCATAAAGAAATTAATATGAATATGTGTGTCTGTTCTCCTGATAAAATATTTTTTAGTGTCAGAAAATACTTTATATATATATGACAATAAAATGAGTTTAATATATATAAGTATGAACACACATCTATCGATAAAGAAATTAATATGAATATGAGTGTCTGTTCTCCTAATAAAAATATTTTTTGCAAGTGTCAGAAAATACTTTATATATATATGACAATAAAATGAGTTTAATATCTATAAGTATGAACACACATCTATCCATAAAGAAATTAATATGAATATGTGTGTCTGTTCTCCTGATAAAATATTTTTTAGTGTCAGAAAATACTTTATATATATATGACAATAAAATGAGTTTAATAATATAAGTATGAACACACATCTATCGATAAAGAAATTAATATGAATATGTGTGTCTGTTTCCTAATAAAAAATTTTTTTGAAAATTTTGCAAGTGTCAGAAAATACTTTATATATATATGACAATAAAATGAGTTTAATATCTATAAGTATGAACACACATCTATCCATAAAGAAATTAATATGAATATGTGTGTCTGTTCTCCTAATAAAATATTTTTTAGTGTCAGAAAATACTTTATATATATATGACAATAAAATGAGTTTAATATATATAAGTATGAACACACATCTATCCATAAAGAAATTAATATGAATATGTGTGTCTGTTCTCCTGATAAAATATTTTTTAGTGTCAGAAAATACTTTATATATATATGACAATAAAATGAGTTTAATATATAAGTATGAGCACACATCTATCGATAAAGAAATTAATATGAATATGAGTGTCTGTTCTCCTAATAAAAATTTTTTGAAAATTTTGCAAGTGTCAGAAATTTTTTATATATATATGACAATAAAATGAGTTTAATATATCTATAAGTATGAACACACATCTATCCAAAGAAATTAATATGAATATGTGTGTCTGTTCTCCTAATAAAATATTTTTTAGTGTCAGAAAATACTTTATATATATATGACAATAAAATGAGTTTAATATATATAAGTATGAACACACATCTATCCATAAAGAAATTAATATGAATATGTGTGTCTGTTCTCCTGATAAAATATTTTTTAGTGTCAGAAAATACTTTATATATATATGACAATAAAATGAGTTTAATATATATAAGTATGAACACACATCTATCGATAAAGAAATTAATATGAATATGAGTGTCTGTTCCTAATAAATATTTTTTTGAAAATTTTGCAAGTGTCAGAAAATACTTTATATATATATGACAATAAAATGAGTTTAATATCTATAAGTATGAACACACATCTATCCATAAAGAAATTAATATGAATATGTGTGTCTGTTCTCCTAATAAAATATTTTTTAGTGTCAGAAAATACTTTATTATATATATGACAATAAAATGAGTTTAATATATATAAGTATGAACACACATCTATCCATAAAGAAATTAATATGAATGTTGTGTCTGTTCTCCTGATAAAATATTTTTTAGTGTCAGAAAATACTTTATATATATATGACAATAAAATGAGTTTAATATATATAAGTATGAACACACATCTATCGATAAAGAAATAATATGAATATGAGTGTCTGTTTTCCTAATAAATATTTTTTTGAAAATTTTGCAAGTGTCAGAAAATACTTTATATATATATGACAATAAATGAGTTTAATATCTATAAGTATGAACACACATCTATCCATAAAGAAATTAATATGAATATGTGTGTCTGTTCTCCTAAAAAATAAATATTTTTAGTGTCAGAAAATACTTTATATATATATGACAATAAAATGAGTTTAATATATATAATGACACACATCTATCCATAAAGAAATTAATATGAATATGTGTGTCTGTTCTCCTGATAAATATTTTTTAGTGTCAGAAAATACTTTATATATATATGACAATAAAATGAGTTTAATATATATAAGTATGAACACACATCTATCGATAAAGAAATTAATATGAATATGAGTGTCTGTTCTCCTAATAAAATATTTTTTTGAAAATTTTGCAAGTGTCAGAGAATACTTTATATATATATATGACAATAAAATTAGTTTAATATCTATAAGTATGAACACACATCTATCCATAAAGAAATTAATATGAATATGTGTGTCTGTTCTCCTAATAAAATATTTTTTAGTGTCAGAAAATACTTTATATATATATGACAATAAAATGAGTTTAATATATATAGTATGAACACACATCTATCCATAAAGAAATTATATGAATATGTGTGTCTGTTCTCCTAATAAAATATTTTTTAGTGTCAGAAAATACTTTATATATATATGACAATAAAATGAGTTTAATATATATAAGTATGAACACACATCTATCCATAAAGAAATTAATATGAATATGTGTGTCTGTTCTCCTAGATAAAATATTTTTAGTGTCAGAAAATACTTATATATATATGACAATAAAATGAGTTTAATATATATAAGTATGAACACACATCTATCGATAAAGAAATTAATATGAATATGTGTCTGTCTGTAATAAAAATTCTTTTGAAAAATTTTGCAAGTGTCAGAAAATACTATATATATATATATATATATGACAATAAAATGAGTTTAATATATATAAGTATGAACACACATCTATCGATAAAGAAATTAGAAATTAATATGAATGAGTGTCTGTTCTCCTAATAAAAAATATTTTTTGAAAATTTTGCAAGTGTCAGAAAATACTTTATATATATATGACAATAAAATGAGTTTAATATCTATAAGTATGAACACACATCTATCCATAAAGAAATTAATATGAATATGTGTGTCTGTTCTCCTAATAAAATATTTTTTAGTGTCAGAAAATACTTTATATATATATGACAATAAAATGAGTTTAATATATATAAGTATGAACACACATCTCCGATAAAGAAATTAATATGAATATGAGTGTCTGTTTCCTAATAAAATATTTTTTGAAAATTTGCAAGTGTCAGAAAATACTATATATATATGACAATAAAATGAGTTTAATATCTATAAGTATGAACACACATCTATCCATAAAGAAATTAATATGAATATGTGTGTCTGTTCTCCTAATAAAATATTTTTTAGTGTCAGAAAATACTTTATATATATATGACAATAAAATGAGTTTAATATATATAAGTATGAACACACATCTATCCATAAAGAAATTAATATGAATATGTGTGTCTGTTCTCCTGATAAAATATTTTTTAGTGTCAGAAAATACTTTATATATATATGACAATAAAATGAGTTTAATATATATAAGTATGAACACACATCTATCGATAAAGAAATTAATATGAATATGAGTGTCTGTTTCTCCTAATAAAATATTTTTTTGAAAATTTTGCAAGTGTCAGAAAATACTTTATATATATATGACAATAAATGAGTTTAATATATAAGTATGAACACACATCTATCCATAAAGAAATTAATATGAATATGTGTGTCTGTTCTCCTATAAAATATTTTTTAGTGTCAGAAAATACTTTATATATATATGACAATAAAATGAGTTTAATATATATAAGTATGAACACACATCTATCCATAAAGAAATTAATATGAATATGTGTGTCTGTTCTCCTAATAAATATTTTTTTTTGCAAGTGTCAGAAAATACTTTATATATATATGACAATAAAATGAGTTTAATATCTATAAGTATGAACACACATCTATCCATAAAGAAATTAATATGAATATGTGTGTCTGTTCTCCTAATAAAATATTTTTTAGTGTCAGAAAATACTATATATATATATATATATATATGACAATAAAATGAGTTTAATATATACAAGTATGAACACACATCTATCCATAAAGAAATTAATATGAATATGTGTGTCTGTTCTCCTGATAAAATATTTTTTAGTGTCAGAAAATACTTTATATATATATGACAATAAAATGAGTTTAATATATATAAGTATGAACACACATCTATCGATAAAGAAATTAATATGAATATGAGTGTCTGTTTTCCTAATAAAATATTTTTTTGAAAATTTTGCAAGTGTCAGAAAATACTTTATATATATATGACAATAAAATGAGTTTAATATCTATAAGTATGAACACACATCTATCCATAAAGAAATTAATATGAATATGTGTGTCTGTTCTCCTAAAAAATTTTTTTAGTGTCAGAAAATACTTTATATATATATGACAATAAAATGAGTTTAATATATAAAGTATGAACACACATCTATCATAAAGAAATTAATATGAATATGTGTGTCTGTTCTCCTGATAAAATATTTTTTAGTGTCAGAAAATACTTTATATATATATATGACAATAAAATGAGTTTAATATATATAAGTATGAACACACATCTATCGATAAAGAAATTAATATGAATATGAGTGTCTGTTTTCCTAATAAAATATTTTTTTGAAAATTTTGCAAGTGTCAGAAAATACTTTATATTATATATGACAATAAAATGAGTTTAATATCTATAAGTATGAACACACATCTATCCATAAAGAAATTAATATGAATATGTGTGTCTGTTCTCCTAATAAAATATTTTAGTGTGAAAAATTTTGCAAGTGTCAGAAAATACTTTATATATATATGACAATAAAATGAGTTTAATATCTATAAGTATGAACACACATCTATCCATAAAGAAATTAATATGAATATGTGTGTCTGTTCTCCTAATAAAATATTTTTTAGTGTCAGAAAATACTTTATATATATATGACAATAAAATGAGTTTAATATATATAAGTATGAACACACATCTATCCATAAAGAAATTAATATGAATATGTGTCTGTTCTCCTAATAAAATATTTTTTTAGTGTCAGAAAATACTTTATATATATATGACAATAAAATGAGTTTAATATATATAAGTATGAACACACATCTATCGATAAAGAAATTAATATGAATATGATGTCTGTTCTCCTAATAAAATATTTTTTTGAAAAATTTGCAAGTGTCAGAAAATACTTTATATATATATGACAATAAAATGAGTTAATATATATAAGTATGAACACACATCTATCCATAAAGAAATTAATATGAATATGTGTTCTGTTCTCCTAATAAAATATTTTAGTGTCAGAAAATACTTTATATATATATATGACAATAAAATGAGTTTAATATATATAAGTATGAACACACATCTATCCATAAAGAAATTAATATGAATATGTGTGTCTGTTCTCCTAATAAAATATTTTTTAGTGTCAGAAAATACTTTATATATATATGACAATAAAATGAGTTTAATATATATAAGTATGAACACACATCTATCATAAAGAAATTAATATGAATATGTGTGTCTGTTCTCCTGATAAAATATTTTTTAGTGTCAGAAAATACTTTATATATATATGACAATAAAATGAGTTTAATATATATAAGTATGAACACACATCTATCGATAAAGAAATTAATATGAATATGAGTGTCTGTTCTCCTAATAAAATATTTTTTGAAAATTTTGCAAGTGTCAGAATACTTTTATATATATATGACAATAAAATGAGTTTAATATATAAGTATGAACACACATCTATCCATAAAGAAATTAATATGAATATGTGTGTCTGTTCTCCTAATAAATATTTTTTTTAGTGTCAGAAAATACTTTATATATATATGACAATAAAATGAGTTTAAATATATAAGTATGAACACACATCTATCATAAAGAAATTAATATGAATATGAGTGTCTGTTCTCCTAATAAAATATTTTTTGAAAATTTTGCAAGTGTCAGAAAATACTTTATATATATATATGACAATAAAATGAGTTTAATATCTATAAGTATGAACACACATCTATCCATAAAGAAATTAATATGAATATGTGTGTCTGTTCTCCTAATAAAATATTTTTTAGTGTCAGAAAATACTTTATATATATATGACAATAAAATGAGTTTAATATGTATAAGTATGAACACACATCTATCCATAAAGAAATTAATATGAATATGTGTGTCTGTTCTCCTGATAAAATTTTTTTAGTGTCAGAAAATACTTTATATATATATGACAATAAAATGAGTTTAATATATATAAGTATGAACACACATCTATCGATAAAGAAATTAATATGAATATGAGTGTCTGTTTTCCTAATAAAATATTTTTACTTTATATATATGACAATAAAATGAGTTTAATATCTATAAGTATGAACACACATCTATCCATAAAGAAATTAATATGAATATGTGTGTCTGTTCTCCTAATAAAATATTTTTTAGTGTCAGAAAATACTTTATATATATATGACAATAAAATGAGTTTAATATATATAAGTATGAACACACATCTATCCATAAAGAAATTAATATGAATATGTGTGTCTGTTCTCCTGATAAAATATTTTTTAGTGTCAGAAAATACTTTATATATATATGACAATAAAATGAGTTTAATATATATAAGTATGAACACACATCTATCGATAAAGAAATTAATATGAATATGAGTGTCTGTTTTCCTAATAAAATATTTTTTGAAAATTTTGCAAGTGTCAGAAAATACTTTATATATATATGACAATAAAATGAGTTTAATATCTATAAGTATGAACACACATCTATCCATAAAGAAATTAATATGAATATGTGTGTCTGTTCTCCTAATAAAATATTTTTTAGTGTCAGAAAATACTTTATATATATATGACAATAAAATGAGTTTAATATATATAAGTATGAACACACATCTATCCATAAAGAAATTAATATGAATATGTGTGTCTGTTCTCCTGATAAAATATTTTTTAGTGTCAGAAAATACTTTATATATATATGACAATAAAATGAGTTTAATATATATAAGTATGAACACACATCTATCGATAAAGAAATTAATATGAATATGAGTGTCTGTTTTCCTAATAAAATATTTTTTTGAAAATTTTGCAAGTGTCAGAAATACTTTATATATATATGACAATAAAATGAGTTTAATATCTATAAGTATGAACACACATCTATCCATAAAGAAATTAATATGAATATGTGTGTCTGTTCTCCTAATAAAATATTTTTTAGTGTCAGAAAATACTTTATATATATATGACAATAAAATGAGTTTAATATATATAAGTATGAACACACATCTATCCATAAAGAAATTAATATGAATATGTGTGTCTGTTCTCCTGATAAAATATTTTTTAGTGTCAGAAAATACTTTATATATATATGACAATAAAATGAGTTTAATATATATAAGTATGAACACACATCTATCGATAAAGAAATTAATATGAATATGAGTGTCTGTTTCCTAATAAAATATTTTTTAGTGTCAGAAAATACTTTATATATATATGACAATAAAATGAGTTTAATATCTATAAGTATGAACACACATCTATCCATAAAGAAATTAATATGAATATGTGTGTCTGTTCTCCTAATAAAATATTTTTTAGTCAGAAAATACTTTATATATATATGACAATAAAATGAGTTTAATATATATAAGTATGAACACACATCTATCCATAAAGAAATTAATATGAATATGTGTGTCTGTTCTCCTGATAAAATATTTTTTAGTGTCAGAAAATACTTTATATATATATGACAATAAAATGAGTTTAATATATATAAGTATGAACACACATCTATCGATAAAGAAATTAATATGAATATGAGTGTCTGTTCTCCTAATAAAAAATTTTTTTGAAAAATTTTGCAAGTGTCAGAAAATACTACTATATATATATATATGACAATAAAATGAGTTTAATATATATAAGTATGACACACATCTATCGATAAAGAAATTATATGAATATGAGTGTCTGTTCTCCTAATAAATATTTTTTGAAAATTTGCAAGTGTCAGAAAATACTTTATATATATATGACAATAAAATGAGTTTAATATCTATAAGTATGAACACACATCTATCCATAAAGAAATTAATATGAATATGTGTGTCTGTTTCCTGATAAAATATTTTTTAGTGTCAGAAAATACTTTATATATATATGACAATAAAATGAGTTTAATATATATAAGTATGAACACACATCTATCGATAAAGAAATTAATATGAATATGAGTGTCTGTTCTCCTAATAAAATATTTTTGAAAATTTTGCAAGTGTCAGAAAATACTTTATATATATATGACAATAAAATGAGTTTAATATCTATAAGTATGAACACACATCTATCCATAAAGAAATTAATATGAATATGTGTGTCTGTTCTCCTAATAAAATATTTTTTAGTGTCAGAAAATACTTTATATATATATGACAATAAAATGAGTTTAATATATATAAGTATGAACACACATCTATCCATAAAGAAATTAATATGAATATGTGTGTCTGTTCTCCTAATAAAATATTTTTTAGTGTCAGAAAATACTTTATATATATGACAATAAAATGAGTTTAATATATATAAGTATGAACACACATCTATCATAAAGAAATTAATATGAATATGTGTGTCTGTTCTCCTAATAAAATATTTTTTAGTGTCAGAAAATACTTTATATATATATGACAATAAAATGAGTTTAATATATATAAGTATGAACACACATCTATCCATAAAGAAATTAATATGAATATGTGTGTCTGTTCTCCTAATAAAATATTTTTTAGTGTCAGAAAAATACTTATATATATATGACAATAAAATGAGTTTAATATATATAAGTATGAACACACATCTATCCATAAAGAAATTAATATGAATATGTGTGTCTGTTCTCCTAATAAAATATTTTTAGTGTCAGAAAATACTTTATATATATATATGACAATAAAATGAGTTTAATATATATAAGTATGAACACACATCTATCCATAAAGAAATTAATATGAATATGTGTGTCTGTTCTCCTGATAAAATTTTTTAGTGTCAGAAAAATACTTTATATATATATGACAATAAAATGAGTTTAATATATATAAGTATGAACACACATCTATCGATAAAGAAATTAATATGAATATGAGTGTCTGTTCTCCTAATAAAATATTTTTTTGAAAATTTTGCAAGTGTCAAGAAATACTTTATATATATATGACAATAAAATGAGTTTAATGTCTATAAGTATGAACACACATCTATCCATAAAGAAATTAATATGAATATGTGTGTCTGTTCTCCTAATAAAATATTTTTTAGTGTCAGAAAATACTTTATATATATATGACAATAAAATGAGTTTAATATATATAAGTATGAACACACATCTATCGATAAAGAAATTAATATGAATATGAGTGTCTGTTTTCCTAATAAAATATTTTTTGAAATTTTGCAAGTGTCAGAAAATACTTTATATATATATGACAATAAAATGAGTTTAATATATATAAGTATGAACACACATCTATCCATAAAGAAATTAATATGAATATGTGTGTCTGTTCTCCTAATAAAATATTTTTTAGTGTCAGAAAATACTTTATATATATATGACAATAAAATGAGTTTAATATATATAAGTATGAACACACATCTATCCATAAAGAAATTAATATGAATATGTGTGTCTGTTCTCCTGATAAAAAATATTTTTTAGTGTCAGAAAATACTTTTATATATATGACAATAAAATGAGTTTAATATATATAAGTATGAACACACATCTATCGATAAAGAAATTAATATGAATATGAGTGTCTGTTTTCCTAATAAAATATTTTTGAAAATTTTGCAAGTGTCAGAAATACTTTATATATATGACAATAAAATGAGTTTAATATCTATAAGTATGAACACACATCTATCCATAAAGAAATTAATATGAATATGTGTGTCTGTTCTCCTAATAAAAATTTTTTAGTGTCAGAAAATACTTTATATATATATGACAATAAAATGAGTTTAATATATATAAGTATGAACACACATCTATCCATAAAGAAATTAATATGAATATGTGTGTCTGTTCTCCTGATAAAATATTTTTTAGTGTCAGAAAATACTTTATATATATATGACAATAAAATGAGTTTAATATATATAAGTATGAACACACATCTATCGATAAAGAAATTAATATGAATATGAGTGTGTTCTCCTAATAAAATATTTTTTGAAAATTTTGCAAGTGTCAGAAAATACTTTATATATATATATGACAATAAAATGAGTTTAATATATATAAGTATGAACACACATCTATCGATAAAGAAATTAATATGAATATGAGTGTCTGTTCTCCTAATAAAATATTTTTTTGAAAATTTGCAAGTGTCAGAGAAATACTTTATATATATATGACAATAAAATGAGTTTAATATCTATAAGTATGAACACACATCTATCCATAAAGAAATTAATATGAATATGTGTGTCTGTTCTCCTAATAAAATATTTTTTAGTGTCAGAAAATACTTTATATATATATGACAATAAAATGAGTTTAATATATATAAGTATGAACACACATCTATCCATAAAGAAATTAATATGAATATGTGTGTCTGTTCTCCTAATAAAATATTTTTTAGTGTCAGAAAATACTTTATATATATATGACAATAAAATGAGTTTAATATATATAAGTATGAACACACATCTATCCATAAAGAAATTAATATGAATATGTGTGTCTGTTCTCCTAATAAAATATTTTTTAGTGTCAGAAAATACTTTATATATATATGACAATAAAATGAGTTTAATATATATATAAGTATGAACACACATCTATCCATAAAGAAATTAATATGAATATGTGTGTCTGTTCTCCTAATAAAATATTTTTTAGTGTCAGAAAATACTTTATATATATATGACAATAAAATGAGTTTAATATATATAAGTATGAACACACATCTATCCATAAAGAAATTAATATGAATATGTGTGTCTGTTCTCCTGATAAAATATTTTTTAGTGTCAGAAAATACTTTATATATATGACAATAAAATGAGTTTAATATATATAAGTATGAACACACATCTATCGATAAAGAAATTAATATGAATATGAGTGTCTGTTCTCCTAATAAAATATTTTTTTGAAAATTTTGCAAGTGTCAGAAAATACTTTATATATATATGACAATAAAATGAGTTTAATATCTATAAGTATGAACACACATCTATCCATAAAGAAATTAATATGAATATGTGTGTCTGTTCTCCTAATAAAATATTTTTTAGTGTCAGAAAATACTTTATATATATATGACAATAAAATGAGTTTAATATATATAAGTATGAACACACATCTATCCATAAAGAAATTAATATGAATATGTGTGTCTGTTCTCCTGAAAAATATTTTTTAGTGTCAGAAAATACTTTATATATATATGACAATAAAATGAGTTTAATATATATAAGTATGAACACACATCTATCGATAAAGAAATTAATATGAATATGAGTGTCTGTTCTCCTAATAAATATTTTTTTGAAAATTTTGCAAGTGTCAGAAAATACTTTATATATATATGACAATAAAATGAGTTTAATATCTATAAGTATGAACACACATCTATCCATAAAGAAATTAATATGAATATGTGTGTCTGTTCTCCTAATAAAATATTTTTTAGTGTCAGAAAATACTTTATATATATATATGACAATAAAATGAGTTAATATATAAGTATGAACACACATCTATCCATAAAGAAATTAATATGAATATGTGTGTCTGTTCTCCTGATAAAATATTTTTTAGTGTCAGAAAATACTTTATATATATATGACAATAAAATGAGTTAATATCTATAAGTATGAACACACATCTATCCATAAAGAAATTAATATGAATATGTGTGTCTGTTCTCCTAATAAAATATTTTTTAGTGTCAGAAAATACTTTATATATATATGACAATAAAATGAGTTTAATATATATAAGTATGAACACACATCTATCGATAAAGAAATTAATATGAATATGAGTGTGTTTTCCTAATAAAATATTTTTTTGAAAATTTTGCAAGTGTCAGAAATACTTTATATATATATGACAATAAAATGAGTTTAATATCTATAAGTATGAACACACATCTATCCATAAAGAAATTAATATGAATATGTGTGTCTGTTCTCCTAATAAAATATTTTTAGTGTCAGAAAATACTTTATATATATATGACAATAAAATGAGTTTAATATATATAAGTATGAACACACATCTATCCATAAAGAAATTAATATGAATATGTGTCTGTTCTCCTAATAAAATATTTTTTAGTGTCAGAAAATACTTTATATATATATGACAATAAAATGAGTTTAATATATATAAGTATGAACACACATCTATCCATAAAGAAATTAATATGAATATGTGTGTCTGTTCTCCTAAAAAAATATTTTTTAGTGTCAGAAAATACTTTATATATATATGACAATAAAATGAGTTTATATATATAAGTATGAACACACATCTATCCATAAAGAAATTAATATGAATATGTGTGTCTGTTCTCCTAATAAAAATATTTTTAGTGTCAGAAAATACTTTATATATATATGACAATAAAATGAGTTTAAATATATAAGTATGAACACACATCTATCGATAAAGAAATTAATATGAATATGAGTGTCTGTTCTCCTAATAAAATATTTTTTGAAAATTTTGTCAAGTGTCAGAAAATACTTTATATATATATGACAATAAAATGAGTTTAAATATATAAGTATGAACACATCTATCCATAAAGAAATTAATATGAATATGTGTGTCTGTTCTCCTAATAAAATATTTTTAGTGTCAGAAAATACTTTATATATATATGACAATAAAATGAGTTTAATATATAAGTATGAACACACATCTATCCATAAAGAAAATAAATATATGTGTGTCTGTTCTCCTGATAAAATATTTTTTAGTGTCAGAAAATACTTTATATATATATGACAATAAAATGAGTTTAATATATATAAGTATGAACACACATCTATCCATAAAGAAATTAATATGAATATGTGTGTCTGTTCTCCTAATAAAATATTTTTAGTGTCAGAAAATACTTTATATATATATGACAATAAAATGAGTTTAATATATATAAGTATGAACACACATCTATCGATAAAGAAATTAATATGAATATGAGTGTCTGTTTACCTAATAAAATATTTTTTTGAAAATTTTGCAAGTGTCAGAAAATACTTTATATATATATGACAATAAAATGAGTTTAATATCTATAAGTATGAACACACATCTATCCATAAAGAAATTAATATGAATATGTGTGTCTGTTCTCCTAATAAAATATTTTTTAGTGTCAGAAAATACTTTATATATATATATGACAATAAAATGAGTTTAATATATATAAGTATGAACACACATCTATCGATAAAGAAATTAATATGAATATGAGTGTCTGTTCTCCTAATAAAATATTTTTTTGAAAATTTTGCAAGTGTCAGAAAATACTTTATATATATATGACAATAAAATGAGTTTAATATCTATAAGTATGAACACACATCTATCCATAAAGAAATTAATATGAATATGTGTGTCTGTTCTCCTAATAAAATATTTTTAGTGTCAGAAAATACTTTATATATATATGACAATAAAATGAGTTTAATATATATAAGTATGAACACACATCTATCGATAAAGAAATTAATATGAATATGAGTGTCTGTTCTCCTAATAAAATATTTTTTGAAAATTTTGCTGTCAGAAAATACTTTATATATATATGACAATAAAATGAGTTTAATATCTATAAGTATGAACACACATCTATCGATAAAGAAATTAATATGAATATGAGTGTCTGTTCTCCTAATAAAATATTTTTTGAAAATTTTGCAAGTGTCAGAAAAATACTTTATATATATATGACAATAAAATGAGTTTAATATCTATAAGTATGAACACACATCTATCCATAAAGAAATTAATATGAATATGTGTGTCTGTTCTCCTAATAAAATATTTTTTAGTGTCAGAAAATACTTTATATATATATGACAATAAAATGAGTTTAATATATATAAGTATGAACACACATCTATCCATAAAGAAATTAATATGAATATGTGTGTCTGTTCTCCTGATAAAATATTTTTTAGTGTCAGAAAATACTTTATATATATATGACAATAAAATGAGTTTAATATATATAAGTATGAACACACATCTATCGATAAAGAAATTAATATGAATATGAGTGTCTGTTTTCCTAATAAAATATTTTTTTGAAAATTTTGCAAGTGTCAGAAAATACTTTATATATATATGACAATAAAATGAGTTTAATATCTATAAGTATGAACACACATCTATCCATAAAGAAATTAATATGAATATGTGTGTCTGTTCTCCTAATAAAATATTTTTTAGTGTCAGAAAATACTTTATATATATATGACAATAAAATGAGTTTAATATATATAAGTATGAACACACATCTATCCATAAAGAAATTAATATGAATATGTGTGTCTGTTCTCCTGATAAAATATTTTTTAGTGTCAGAAAATACTTTATATATATATGACAATAAAATGAGTTTAATATATATAAGTATGAACACACATCTATCGATAAAGAAATTAATATGAATATGAGTGTCTGTTTTCCTTATTTTTTTGAAAATTTTGCAAGTGTCAGAAAATACTTTATATATATATGACAATAAAATGAGTTTAATATCTATAAGTATGAACACACATCTATCCATAAAGAAATTAATATGAATATGTGTGTCTGTTCTCCTAATAAAATATTTTTTAGTGTCAGAAAATACTTTATATATATATGACAATAAAATGAGTTTAATATATATAAGTATGAACACACATCTATCCATAAAGAAATTAATATGAATATGTGTGTCTGTTCTCCTGATAAAATATTTTTAGTGTCAGAAAATACTTTATATATATATGACAATAAAATGAGTTTAATATATATAAGTATGAACACACATCTATCGATAAAGAAATTAATATGAATATGAGTGTCTGTTTCCTAATAAAATATTTTTTGAAAATTTTGCAAGTGTCAGAAAATACTTTATATATATATGACAATAAAATGAGTTTAATATCTATAAGTATGAACACACATCTATCCATAAAGAAATTAATATGAATATGTGTGTCTGTTCTCCTAATAAAATATTTTTTAGTGTCAGAAAATACTTTATATATATATGACAATAAAATGAGTTTAATATATATAAGTATGAACACACATCTATCCATAAAGAAATTAATATGAATATGTGTGTCTGTTCTCCTAATAAAATATTTTTTAGTGTCAGAAAATACTTTATATATATATGACAATAAAATGAGTTTAATATATATAAGTATGAACACACATCTATCGATAAAGAAATTAATATGAATATGAGTGTCTGTTCTACTAATAAAATATTTTTTTGAAAAATTTTGCAAGTGTCAGAAAATACTTTATATATATATATGACAATAAAATGAGTTTAATATATATAAGTATGAACACACATCTATCGATAAAGAAATTAATATGAATATGAGTGTCTGTTCTCCTAATAATATTTTTTTGAAAATTTTGCAAGTGTCAGAAAATACTATATATATATGACAATAAAATGAGTTTAATATCTATAAGTATGAACACACATCTATCCATAAAGAAATTAATATGAATATGTGTGTCTGTTCTCCTAATAAAATATTTTTTAGTGTCAGAAAATACTTATATATATATGACAATAAAATGAGTTTAATATATATAAGTATGAACACACATCTATCGATAAGAAAATTAATATGAATATGAGTGTCTGTTTTCCTAATAAAATATTTTTTTGAAATTTTGCAAGTGTCAGAAAATACTTTATATATATATGACAATAAAATGAGTTTAATATCTATAAGTATGAACACACATCTATCCATAAAGAAATTAATATGAATATGTGTGTCTGTTCTCCTAATAAAATATTTTTTAGTGTCAGAAAATACTTTTATATATATGACAATAAAATGAGTTTAATATATATAGTATGAACACACATCTATCGATAAAGAAATTAATATGAATATGATGTTGTCTGTTTCCTAATAAAATATTTTTTTTGCAAGTGTCAGAAATACTTTATATATATATGACAATAAAATGAGTTTAATATCTATAAGTATGAACACACATCTATCCATAAAGAAATTAATATGAATATGTGTGTCTGTTCTCCTAATAAAATATTTTTTAGTGTCAGAAAATACTTTATATATATGACAATAAAATGAGTTTAATATATATAAGTATGAACACACATCTATCCATAAAGAAATTAATATGAATATGTGTGTCTGTTCTCCTGATAAAATATTTTTTAGTGTCAGAAAATACTTTATATATATATGACAATAAAATGAGTTTAATATATAAGTATGAACACACATCTATCGATAAAGAAATTAATATGAATATGAGTGTCTGTTTCCTAATAAAATATTTTTTGAAAATTTTGCAAGTGTCAGAAAAAATATCTTTATATATATGACAATAAAATGAGTTTAATATCTATAAGTATGAACACACATCTATCCATAAAGAAATTAATATGAATATGTGTGTCTGTTCTCCTAATAAAATATTTTTTAGTGTCAGAAAATACTTTATATATATATGACAATAAAATGAGTTTAATATATATAAGTATGAACACACATCTATCCATAAAGAAATTAATATGAATATGTGTGTCTGTTCTCCTGAAAAAATTTTTTAGTGTCAGAAAATACTTTATATATATATGACAATAAAATGAGTTTAATATATATAAGTATGAACACACATCTATCGATAAAGAAATTAATATGAATATGAGTGTCTGTTCTCCTAATAAATATTTTTTGAAAAATTTTGCAAGTGTCAGAAAATACTTTATATATATATGACAATAAAATGAGTTTAATATATATAAGTATGAACACACATCTATCCATAAAGAAATTAATATGAATATGTGTGTCTGTTCTCCTAATAAAATATTTTTTAGTGTCAGAAAATACTTTATATATATATGACAATAAAATGAGTTTAATATATATAAGTATGAACACACATCTATCCATAAAGAAATTAATATGAATATGTGTGTCTGTTCTCCTGATAAAATATTTTTAGTGTCAGAAAATACTTTATATATATATGACAATAAAATGAGTTTAATATATATAAGTATGAACACACATCTATCGATAAAGAAATTAATATGAATATGAGTGTCTGTTCTCCTAATAAAATATTTTTTGAAAATTTTGCAAGTGTCAGAAAATACTTTATATATATATGACAATAAAATGAGTTTAATATCTATAAGTATGAACACACATCTATCCATAAAGAAATTAATATGAATATGTGTGTCTGTTCTCCTAATAAAATATTTTTTAGTGTCAGAAAATACTTTATATATATATGACAATAAAATGAGTTTAATATATATAAGTATGAACACACATCTATCCATAAAGAAATTAATATGAATATGTGTGTCTGTTCTCCTAATAAAAATATTTTTAGTGTCAGAGAAATACTTTATATATATATGACAAAAATGAGTTTAATATATATAAGTATGAACACACATCTATCCATAAAGAAATTAATATGAATATGTGTGTCTGTTCTCCTAATAAAATATTTTTTAGTGTCAGAAAATACTTTATATATATATGACAATAAAATGAGTTTAATATATATAAGTATGAACACACATCTATCGATAAAGAAATTAATATGAATATGAGTGTCTGTTCTCCTAATAAAAATTTTTTTGAAAAATTTGCAAGTGTCAGAAAATACTTTATATATATATGACAATAAAATGAGTTTAATATCTATAAGTATGAACACACATCTATCCATAAAGAAATTAATATGAATATGTGGTCTGTTCTCCTAATAAAATATTTTTTAGTGTCAGAAAATACTTTATATATATATGACAATAAAATGAGTTTTATATATAAGTATGAACACACATCTATCGATAAAGAAATTAATATGAATATGAGTGTCTGTTCTCCTAATAAAATTTTTGAAAATTTTGCAAGTGTCAGAAAATACTTTATATATATATGACAATAAAATGAGTTTAATATCTATAAGTATGAACACACATCTATCCATAAAGAAATTAATATGAAATGTGTGTCTGTTCTCCTAATAAAATATTTTTTAGTGTCAGAAAATACTTTATATATATATGACAATAAAATGAGTTTAATATATATAAGTATGAACACACATCTATCGATAAAGAAATTAATATGAATATGAGTGTCTGTTTCCTAATAAAATATTTTTTTGAAAATTTTGCAAGTGTCAGAAAATACTTTTATATATATATGACAATAAAATGAGTTTAATATCTATAAGTATGAAACACATCTATCCATAAAGAAATTAATATGAATATGTGTGTCTGTTCTCCTAATAAAATATTTTTTTAGTGTCAGAAAATACTTTATATATATATGACAATAAAATGAGTTTAATATATATAAGTATGAACACACATCTATCCATAAAGAAATTAATATGAATATGTGTGTCTGTTCTCCTGATAAAATATTTTTTAGTGTCAGAAAATACTTTATATATATATGACAATAAAATGAGTTTAATATATATAAGTATGAACACACATCTATCCATAAAGAAATTAATATGAATATGTGTGTCTGTTCTCCTAATAAAAATTTTTGTGTGTCAGAAAATACTTTATATATATATGACAATAAAATGAGTTTAATATATATAAGTATGAACACACATCTATCGATAAAGAAATTAATATGAATATGAGTGTCTGTCTCCTAATAAAATATTTTTTGAAAATTTTGCAAGTGTCAGAAAATACTTTATATATATATGACAATAAAATGAGTTTAATATCTATAAGTATGAACACACATCTATCCATAAAGAAATTAATATGAATATGGTCTGTTTTCTCCTAATAAATATTTTTTTAGTGTCAGAAAATACTTTATATATATATGACAATAAAATGAGTTTAATATATATAAGTATGAACACACATCTATCGATAAAGAAATTAATATGAATATGAGTGTCTGTTCTCCTAAAAATATTTTTTGAAAATTTTGCAAGTGTCAGAAAATACTTATATATATATATGACAATAAAATGAGTTTAATATATATAAGTATGAACACACATCTATCCATAAAGAAATTAATATGAATATGTGTGTCTGTTCTCCTAATAAAATATTTTTTAGTGTCAGAAAATACTTTATATATATATGACAATAAAATGAGTTTAGTTTATATATATAAGTATGAACACACATCTATCCATAAAGAAATTAATATGAATATGTGTGTCTGTTCTCCTAATAAAATATTTTTAGTGTCAGAAAATACTTATATATATATGACAATAAAATGAGTTTAATATATATAAGTATGAACACACATCTATCGATAAAGAAATTAATATGAATATGAGTGTCTGTTTCCTAATAAAAATTTTTTTGAAAATTTTGCAAGTGTCAGAAAATACTTTATATATATATGACAATAAAATGAGTTTAATATCTATAAGTATGAACACACATCTATCCATAAAGAAATTAATATGAATATGTGTGTCTGTTCTCCTAATAAAATATTTTTAGTGTCAGAAAATACTTTATATATATATGACAATAAAATGAGTTTAATATATATAAGTATGAACACACATCTATCATAAAGAAATTAATATGAATATGAGTGTCTGTTCTCCTAATAAAATATTTTTTGAAAATTTTGCAAGTGTCAGAAAATACTTTATATATATATGACAATAAAATGAGTTTAATATCTATAAGTATGAACACACATCTATCCATAAAGAAATTAATATGAATATGTGTGTCTGTTCTCCTAATAAAATATTTTTTAGTGTCAGAAAATACTTTATATATATATGACAATAAAATGAGTTAATATATATAAGTATGAACACACATCTATCCATAAAGAAATTAATATGAATATGTGTGTCTGTTCTCCTGATAAAATATTTTTAGTGTCAGAAAATACTTTATATATATGACAATAAAATGAGTTTAATATATATAAGTATGAACACACATCTATCGATAAAGAAATTAATATGAATATGAGTGTCTGTTTCCTAATAAAATATTTTTTTGAAAAATTTTGCAAGTGTCAGAAAATACTTTATATATATATGACAATAAAATGAGTTTAATATATATAAGTATGAACACACATCTATCCATAAAGAAATTAATATGAATATGTGTGTCTGTTCTCCTAATAAATATTATTTTTTAGTGTCAGAAAATACTTTATATATATATGACAATAAAATGAGTTTAATATATATAAGTATGAACACACATCTATCCATAAAGAAATTAATATGAATATGTGTGTCTGTTCTCCTGATAAAATATTTTTTAGTGTCAGAAAATACTTTATATATATATGACAATAAAATGAGTTTAATATATATAAGTATGAACACACATCTATCGATAAAGAAATTAATATGAATATGAGTGTCTGTTCTCCTAATAAAATATTTTTTGAAAATTTTGCAAGTGTCAAAAATACTTTATATATATATGACAATAAAATGAGTTTAATATATATAAGTATGAACACACATCTATCCATAAAGAAATTAATATGAATATGTGTGTCTGTTCTCCTAATAAAATATTTTTAGTGTCAGAAAATACTTTATATATATATGACAATAAAATGAGTTTAATATATATAAGTATGAACACACATCTATCCATAAAGAAATTAATATGAATATGTGTGTCTGTTCTCCTGATAAAATATTTTTAGTGTCAGAAAATACTTTATATATATATGACAATAAAATGAGTTTAATATATATAAGTATGAACACACATCTATCGATAAAGAAATTAATATGAATATGAGTGTCTTTCTACTAATAAAATATTTTTTTGAAAATTTTGCAAGTGTCAGAAAATACTTTATATATATATGACAATAAAATGAGTTTAATATCTATAAGTATGAACACACATCTATCCATAAAGAAATTAATATGAATATGTGTGTCTGTTCTCCTAATAAAATATTTTTTAGTGTCAGAAAATACTTTATATATATATGACAATAAAATGAGTTTAATATATATAAGTATGAACACACATCTATCCATAAAGAAATTAATATGAATATGTGTGTCTGTTCTCCTGATAAAATATTTTTTAGTGTCAGAAAATACTTTATATATATATGACAATAAAATGAGTTTAATATATATAAGTATGAACACACATCTATCGAAAGAAATTAATATGAATATGAGTGTCTGTTCTCCTAATAAAATATTTTTTGAAAATTTTGCAAGTGTCAGAAAATACTTTATATATATATGACAATAAAATGAGTTTAATATCTATAAGTATGAACACACATCTATCCATAAAGAAATTAATATGAATATGTGTGTCTGTTCTCCTAATAAAATATTTTTTAGTGTCAGAAAATACTTTATATATATATGACAATAAAATGAGTTTAATATATATAAGTATGAACACACATCTATCCATAAAGAAATTAATATGAATATGTGTGTCTGTTCTCCTAATAAATATTTTTAGTGTCAGAAAATACTTTATATATATATGACAATAAAATGAGTTTAATATATAAGTATGAACACACATCTATCCATAAAGAAATTAATATGAATATGTGTGTCTGTTCTCCTGATAAAATATTTTTTAGTGTCAGAAAATACTTTATATATATATGACAATAAAATGAGTTTAATATATATAAGTATGAACACACATCTATCGATAAAGAAATTAATATGAATATGAGTGTCTGTTCTCCTAATAAAATATTTTTTGAAAATTTGCAAGTGTCAGAAAATACTTTATATATATATGACAATAAAATGAGTTTAATATATATAAGTATGAACACACATCTATCCATAAAGAAATTAATATGAATATGTGTGTCTGTTCTCCTAATAAAATATTTTTTAGTGTCAGAAAATACTTTATATATATATATGACAATAAAATGAGTTTAATATATATAAGTATGAACACACATCTATCCATAAAGAAATTAATATGAATATGTGTGTCTGTTCTCCTAATAAAATATTTTTTAGTGTCAGAAAATACTTATATATATATGACAATAAAATGAGTTTAATATCTATAAGTATGAACACACATCTATCCATAAAGAAATTAATATGAATATGTGTGTCTGTTCTCCTAATAATATTTTTTAGTGTCAGAAATACTTTATATATATATGACAATAAAATGAGTTTAATATATATAAGTATGAACACACATCTATCCATAAAGAAATTAATATGAAATATGTGTGTCTGTTCTCCTGATAAAATATTTTTTAGTGTCAGAAAATACTTTATATATATATGACAATAAAATGAGTTTAAATATATATAAGTATGAACACACATCTATCGATAAAGAAATTAATATGAATATGAGTGTCTGTTCTCCTAATAAAATATTTTTTGAAAAATTTGCAAGTGTCAGAAAATACATATATATATATATATATATATATTATATATATATGACAATAAAATGAGTTTAATATATATAAGTATGAACACACATCTATCGATAAAGAAATTAATATGAATATGAGTGTCTGTTTCCTTAAAATATTTTTTTGAAAATTTTGCAAGTGTCAGAAAATACTTTATATATATATGACAATAAAATGAGTTTAATATCTATAAGTATGAACACACATCTATCCATAAAGAAATTAATATGAATATGTGTGTCTGTTCTCCTAATAAAATATTTTTTAGTGTCAAAATACTTTATATATATATGACAATAAAATGAGTTTAATATATATAAGTATGAACACACATCTATCCATAAAGAAATTAATATGAATATGTGTGTCTGTTCTCCTAATAAAATATTTTTTAGTGTCAGAAAATACTTTATATATATATGACAATAAAATGAGTTTAATATATATAAGTATGAACACACATCTATCCATAAAGAAATTAATATGAATATGTGTGTCTGTTCTCCTAATAAAATATTTTTTAGTGTCAGAAAATACTTTATATATATATGACAATAAAATGAGTTTAATATATAAGTATGAACACACATCTATCGATAAAGAAATTAATATGAATATGAGTGTCTGTTTCTCCTATAAAATATTTTTTAGTTTGCAAGTGTCAAAATACTTATATATATATGACAATAAAATGAGTTTAATATATATAAGTATGAACACACATCTATCCATAAAGAAATTAATATGAATATGTGTGTCTGTTCTCCTAATAAAATATTTTTTAGTGTCAGAAAATACTTTATATATATATGACAATAAAATGAGTTTAATATATATAAGTATGAACACACATCTATCCATAAAGAAATTAATATGAATATGTGTGTCTGTTCTCCTAATAAAATATTTTTTAGTGTCAGAAAATACTTTATATATATATGACAATAAAATGAGTTTAATATATATAAGTATGAACACACATCTATCCATAAAGAAATTAATATGAATATGTGTGTCTGTTCTCCTAATAAAATATTTTTAGTGTCAGAAAATACTTTATATATATATGACAATAAAATGAGTTTAATATATATAAGTATGAACACACATCTATCGATAAAGAAATTAATATGAATATGAGTGTCTGTTCTCCTAATAAAATATTTTTGAAATTTTGCAAGTGTCAGAAATACTTTATATATATATGACAATAAAATGAGTTTAATATATATAAGTATGAACACACATCTATCCATAAAGAAATTAATATGAATATGTGTGTCTGTTCTCCTAATAAAATATTTTTTAGTGTCAGAAAAAATATTATATATATATATGACAATAAAATGAGTTTAATATATATAAGTATGAACACACATCTATCCATAAAGAAATTAATATGAATATGTGTGTCTGTTCTCCTAATAAAATATTTTTAGTGTCAGAAAATACTTTATATATATATGACAATAAAATGAGTTTAATATATATAAGTATGAACACACATCTATCCATAAAGAAATTAATATGAATATGTGTGTCTGTTCTCCTGATAAAATATTTTTTAGTGTCAGAAAATACTTTATATATATATGACAATAAAATGAGTTTAATATATATAAGTATGAACACACATCTATCGATAAAGAAATTAATATGAATATGAGTGTCTGTTCTCCTAATAAAATATTTTTTGAAAATTTTGCAAGTGTCAGAAATACTTTATATATATATGACAATAAAATGAGTTTAATATCTATAAGTATGAACACACATCTATCCATAAAGAAATTAATATGAATATGTGTGTCTGTTTCCTAATAAAATATTTTTTAGTGTCAGAAAATACTTTATATATATATGACAATAAAATGAGTTTAATATATATAAGTATGAACACACATCTATCCATAAAGAAATTAATATGAATATGAGTGTCTGTTTCCTAATAAAAATTTTTTGAAAAATTTTGCAAGTGTCAGAAAATACTTTTATATATATATGACAATAAAATGAGTTTAAATATATAAGTATGAACACACATCTATCGATAAAGAAATTAATATGAATATGTGTGTCTGTTCTCCTAATAAAATTTTTTTGAAAATTTTGCAAGTGTCAGAGAATACTTTTATATATATGACAATAAAATGAGTTTAATATCTATAAGTATGAACACACATCTATCCATAAAGAAATTAATATGAATATGTGTGTCTGTTCTCCTAATAAAATATTTTTTAGTGTCAGAAAATACTTTATATATATATGACAATAAAATGAGTTTAATATATATAAGTATGAACACACATCTATCGATAAAGAAATTAATATGAATATGAGTGTCTGTTTCCTAATAAAATATTTTTTGAAAATTTAGTGTCAGTCAGAAAATACTTTATATATATATGACAATAAAATGAGTTTAATATCTATAAGTATGAACACACATCTATCCATAAAGAAATTAATATGAATATGTGTGTCTGTTCTCCTAATAAAATATTTTTTAGTGTCAGAAAATACTTTATATATATATGACAATAAAATGAGTTTAATATATATAAGTATGAACACACATCTATCGATAAAGAAATTAATATGAATATGAGTGTCTGTTCTCCTAATAAAATATTTTTTTGAAAATTTTGCAAGTGTCAGAAAATACTTTATATATATATGACAATAAAATGAGTTTAATATCTATAAGTATGAACACACATCTATCCATAAAGAAATTAATATGAATATGTGTGTCTGTTCTCCTAATAAAATATTTTTTAGTGTCAGAAAATACTTTATATATATATGACAATAAAATGAGTTTAATATATATAAGTATGAACACACATCTATCCATAAAGAAATTAATATGAATATGTGTGTCTGTTCTCCTGATAAAATATTTTTTAGTGTCAGAAAATACTTTATATATATATGACAATAAAATGAGTTTAATATATATAGTATGAACACACATCTATCGATAAAGAAATTAATATGAATATGAGTGTCTGTTCCTAATAAAATATTTTTTGAAAATTTTTGCAAGTGTCAGAAAATACTTATATATATATGACAATAAAATGAGTTTAATATCTATAAGTATGAACACACATCTATCCATAAAGAAATTAATATGAATATGTGTGTCTGTTCTCCTAATAAAATATTTTTAGTGTCAGAAAATACTTTATATATATATATGACAATAAAATGAGTTTAATATATATAAGTATGAACACACATCTATCCATAAAGAAATTAATATGAATATGTGTGTCTGTTCTCCTGATAAAATATTTTTTAGTGTCAGAAAATACTTTATATATATATGACAATAAAATGAGTTTAATATATATAAGTATGAACACACATCTATCGATAAAGAAATTAATATGAATATGAGTGTCTGTTCTCCTAATAAAATATTCTTTTGAAAATTTTGCAAGTGTCATAGAATACTTTATATATATATGACAATAAAATGAGTTTAATTTAATAATATAAGTATGAACACACATCTATCCATAAAGAAATTAATATGAATATGTGTGTCTGTTCTCCTAATAAAATATTTTTTAGTGTCAGAAAATACTTTATATATATATGACAATAAAATGAGTTTAATATATATAAGTATGAACACACATCTATCCATAAAGAAATTAATATGAATATGTGTGTCTGTTCTCCTGATAAAATATTTTTTAGTGTCAGAAAATACTTTATATATATATGACAATAAAATGAGTTTAATATATATAAGTATGAACACACATCTATCGATAAAGAAATTAATATGAATATGAGTGTCTGTTCTCCTAATAAAATATTTTTTGAAAAATTTTGCAAGTGTCAGAAAATACTTTATATATATATGACAATAAAATGAGTTTAATATATAAGTATGAACACACATCTATCCATAAAGAAATTAATATGAATATGTGTGCTGTTCTCCTAATAAAATATTTTTAGTGTCAGAAAATACTTTATATATATATGACAATAAAATGAGTTTAATATATATAAGTATGAACACACATCTATCCATAAAGAAATTAATATGAATATGTGTGTCTGTTCCTGATAAAATATTTTTTAGTGTCAGAAAATACTTTATATATATATGACAATAAAATGAGTTTAATATATATAAGTATGAACACACATCTATCGATAAAGAAATTAATATGAATATGAGTGTCTGTTCTCCTAATAAAAATTTTTGAAAATTTTTTAGTGTCAGAAAATACTATATATATATGACAATAAAATGAGTTTAATATATATAAGTATGAACACACATCTATCCATAAAGAAATTAATATGAATATGGTGTGTTCTCCTAATAAAATATTTTTTAGTGTCAGAAAATACTTTATATATATATGACAATAAAATGAGTTTAATATATATAAGTATGAACACACATCTATCCATAAAGAAATTAATATGAATATGTGTGTCTGTTCTCCTAATAAAATATTTTTTAGTGTCAGAAAATACTTTATATATATATGACAATAAAATGAGTTTAATATATATAAGTATGAACACACATCTATCCATAAAGAAATTAATATGAATATGTGTGTCTGTTCTCCTGATAAAATATTTTTTAGTGTCAGAAAATACTTTATATATATATGACAATAAAATGAGTTTAATATATATAAGTATGAACACACATCTATCGATAAAGAAATTAATATGAATATGAGTGTCTGTTCTCCTAATAAAATATTTTTTTGAAAATTTTGCAGTGTCAAGAATACTTTATATATATATGACAATAAAATGAGTTTAATATCTATAAGTATGAACACACATCTATCCATAAAGAAATTAATATGAATATGTGTGTCTGTTCTCCTAATAAAATATTTTTTAGTGTCAGAAAATACTTTATATATATATGACAATAAAATGAGTTTAATATATATAAGTATGAACACACATCTATCCATAAAGAAATTAATATGAATATGTGTGTCTGTTCTCCTAATAAAATATTTTTTAGTGTCAGAAAATACTTTATATATATATGACAATAAAATGAGTTTAATATATATAAGTATGAACACACATCTATCCATAAAGAAATTAATATGAATATGTGTGTCTGTTCTCCTAATAAAATATTTTTAGTGTCAGAAAATACTTTATATATATATGACAATAAAATGAGTTTAATATATATAAGTATGAAACAACATCTATCCATAAAGAAATTAATATGAATATGTGTGTCTGTTCTCCTAATAAAATATTTTTAGTGTCAGAAAATACTTTATATATATATGACAATAAAATGAGTTTAATATATATAAGTATGAACACACATCTATCGATAAAGAAATTAATATGAATATGAGTGTCTGTTCTACAATAAAATATTTTTTTGAAAAATTTGCAAGTGTCAGAATACTTTTATATATATTATATATATATATAAATATATATATATATGACAATAAATGAGTTTAATATATATAAGTATGAACACACATCTATCGATAAAGAAATTAATATGAATATGTGTGTCTGTTTCCTAATAAAATATTTTTTGAAATTTTGCAAGTGTCAGAAATACTTTATATATATATGACAATAAAATGAGTTTAATATATATAAGTATGAACACACATCTATCCATAAAGAAATTAATATGAATATGTGTGTCTGTTCTCCTAATAAAAATATTTTTAGTGTCAGAAAATACTTTATATATATATGACAATAAAATGAGTTTAATATATATAAGTATGAACACACATCTATCCATAAAGAAATTAATATGAATATGTGTGTCTGTTCTCCTAATAAAATATTTTTTAGTGTCAGAAAATACTTTATATATATATGACAATAAAATGAGTTAATATTATAAGTATGAACACACATCTATCCATAAAGAAATTAATATGAATATGTGTGTCTGTTCTCCTAATAAAATATTTTTTAGTGTCAGAAAAAACTTTATATATATATGACAATAAAATGAGTTTAATATATATAAGTATGAACACACATCTATCGATAAAGAAATTAATATGAATATGAGTGTCTGTTCTCCTAATAAAATATTTTTTGAAAATTTTGCAAGTGTCAGAAAATACTTTATATATATATGACAATAAAATGAGTTTAATATCTATAAGTATGAACACACATCTATCCATAAAGAAATTAATATGAATATGTGTGTCTGTTCTCCTAATAAAATATTTTTTAGTGTCAGAAAATACTTTATATATATATATGACAATAAAAATGAGTTTAATATATATAAGTATGAACACACATCTATCCATAAAGAAATTAATATGAATATGTGTGTCTGTTCTCCTAATAAAATATTTTTTAGTCAGTCAGAAAATACTTTATATATATATGACAATAAAATGAGTTTAATATATATAAGTATGAACACACATCTATCCATAAAGAAATTAATATGAATATGTGTGTCTGTTCTCCTGATAAAATATTTTTTAGTGTCAGAAAATACTTTATATATATATGACAATAAAATGAGTTTAATATATATAAGTATGAACACACATCTATCGATAAAGAAATTAATATGAATATGAGTGTCTGTTCTCCTAATAAAAATTTTTTGAAAATTTTGCAAGTGTCAAAAATACTTTATATATATATGACAATAAAATGAGTTTAATATATATAAGTATGAACACACATCTATCGATAAAGAAATTAATATGAATATGTGTGTCTGTTCTCCTAATAAAATATTTTTTAGTGTCAGAAAATACTTTATATATATATATGACATATGACATAAAATGAGTTTAATATATATAAGTATGAACACACATCTATCCATAAAGAAATTAATATGAATATGATGTGTGTCTGTTCTCCTAATAAAATATTTTTTAGTGTCAGAAAATACTTTATATATATATGACAATAAAATGAGTTTAATATATATAAGTATGAACACACATCTATCCATAAAGAAATTAATATGAATATGTGTGTCTGTTCTCCTGAATAAAATATTTTTTAGTGTCAGAAAATACTTATATATATATGACAATAAAATGAGTTTAATATATATAAGTATGAACACACATCTATCGATAAAGAAATTAATATGAATATGAGTGTCTGTTCTCCTAATAAAATATTTTTTTGAAAATTTTGCAAGTGTCAGAAAATACTTTATATATATATGACAAAAATGAGTTTAATATCTATAAGTATGAACACACATCTATCCATAAAGAAATTAATATGAATATGTGTGTCTGTTCTCCTAATAAAAATATTTTTTAGTGTCAGAAATACTTATATATATATGACAATAAAATGAGGTTAAATATATAAGTATGAACACACATCTATCCATAAAGAAATTAATATGAATATGTGTCTGTTCTCCTGATAAAATATTTTTAGTGTCAGAAAATACTTTATATATATATGACAATAAAATGAGTTTAATATATATAAGTATGAACACACATCTATCGATAAAGAAATTAATATGAATATGAGTGTCTGTTTCTCCTAATAAATATTTTTTGAAAAATTTTGCAAGTGTCAGAAAATACTTATATATATATGACAATAAAATGAGTTTAATATCTATAAGTATGAACACACATCTATCCATAAAGAAATTAATATGAATATGTGTGTCTGTTCTCCTAATAAAATATTTTTTAGTGTCAGAAAATACTTTATATATATATGACAATAAAATGAGTTTAATATATATAAGTATGAACACACATCTATCCATAAAGAAATTAATATGAATATGTGTGTCTGTTCTCCTGATAAAATATTTTTTAGTGTCAGAAAATACTTTATATATATGACAATAAAATGAGTTTAATATATATAAGTATGAACACACATCTATCGATAAAGAAATTAATATGAATATGAGTGTCTGTTCTACTAATAAAATATTTTTTGAAAAATTTTGCAAGTGTCAGAAAATACTTTATATATATATATGACAATAAAATGAGTTAATATATATAAGTATGAACACACATCTATCGATAAAGAAATTAATATGAAATGAGTGTCTGTTCTCCTAATAAATATTTTTTGAAAATTTTGCAAGTGTCATAAATACTTTATATATATATGACAATAAAATGAGTTTAATATATATAAGTATGAACACACATCTATCCATAAAGAAATTAATATGAATATGTGTGTCTGTTCTCCTAATAAAATATTTTTTAGTGTCAGAAAATACTTTATATATATATGACAATAAAATGAGTTTAATATATATAAGTATGAACACACATCTATCCATAAAGAAATTAATATGAATATGTGTCTGTTCTCCTAATAAAATATTTTTTAGTGTCAGAAAATACTTTATATATATATGACAATAAAATGAGTTTAATATATATAAGTATGAACACACATCTATCCATAAAGAAATTAATATGAATATGTGTGTCTGTTCTCCTGATAAAATATTTTTAGTGTCAGAAAATACTTTATATATATATGACAATAAAATGAGTTTAATATATATAAGTATGAACACACATCTATCGATAAAGAAATTAATATGAATATGAGTGTCTGTTCTCCTAATAAATATTTTTTGAAAATTTGCAAGTGTCAGAAAATACTTTATATATATATGACAATAAAATGAGTTTAATATATATAAGTATGAACACACATCTATCCATAAAGAAATTAATATGAATATGTGTGTCTGTTCTCCTAATAAAATATTTTTTAGTGTCAGAAAATACTTTATATATATATGACAATAAAATGAGTTTAATATCTATAAGTATGAACACACATCTATCCATAAAGAAATTAATATGAATATGTGTGTCTGTTCTCCTAATAAAATATTTTTTAGTGTCAGAAAATACTTTATATATATATGACAATAAAATGAGTTTAATATATATAAGTATGAACACACATCTATCCATAAAGAAATTAATATGAATATGTGTGTCTGTTCTCCTAATAAAATATTTTTTAGTGTCAGAAAATACTTTATATATATATGACAATAAAATGAGTTTAATATATATAAGTATGAACACACATCTATCGATAAAGAAATTAATATGAATATGAGTGTCTGTTCTCCTAATAAAATATTTTTTGAAAAATTTTGCAAGTGTCAGAAAATACTTTATATATATATGACAATAAAATGAGTTTAATATCTATAAGTATGAACACACATCTATCCATAAAGAAATTAATATGAATATGTGTGTCTGTTCTCCTAATAAAATATTTTTTAGTGTCAGAAAATACTTTATATATATGACAATAAAATGAGTTTAATATATATAAGTATGAACACACATCTATCGATAAAGAAATTAATATGAATATGAGTGTCTGTTTTCCTAATAAAATATTTTACTATGACAATAAAATGAGTTTAATATCTATAAGTATGAACACACATCTATCCATAAAGAAATTAATATGAATATGTGTGTCTGTTCTCCTAATAAAATATTTTTTAGTGTCAGAAAATACTTTATATATATATGACAATAAAATGAGTTTAATATATATAAGTATGAACACACATCTATCGATAAAGAAATTAATATGAATATGAGTGTCTGTTCTCCTAATAAAATTTTTTTGAAATTTTGCAAGTGTCAGAAAATACTTTATATATATATGACAATAAAATGAGTTTAATATATATAAGTATGAACACACATCTATCCATAAAGAAATTAATATGAATATGTGTGTCTGTTCTCCTAATAAAATATTTTTAGTGTCAGAAAATACTTTATATATATATGACAATAAAATGAGTTTAATATATATAAGTATGAACACACATCTATCGATAAAGAAATTAATATGAATATGAGTGTCTGTTTCCTAATAAAATATTTTTTTGAAATTTGTGTCAGAAAATACTTTATATATATATGACAATAAAATGAGTTTAATATATATAAGTATGAACACACATCTATCCATAAAGAAATTAATATGAATATGTGTGTCTGTTCTCCTAATAAAATATTTTTTAGTGTCAGAAAATACTTTATATATATATGACAATAAAATGAGTTTAATATATATAAGTATGAACACACATCTATCCATAAAGAAATTAATATGAATATGTGTCTGTTCTCCTGATAAAATATTTTTTAGTGTCAGAAAATACTTTATATATATATGACAATAAAATGAGTTTAATATATATAAGTATGAACACACATCTATCCATAAAGAAATTAATATGAATATGTGTGTCTGTTCTCCTATAAAATATTTTTTAGTGTCAGAAAATACTTTATATATATATGACAATAAAATGAGTTTAATATATATAAGTATGAACACACATCTATCGATAAAGAAATTAATATGAATATGAGTGTCTGTTCTCCTAATAAAATTTTTTTGAAAATTTTTGCAAGTGTCAGAAAATACTTTATATATATATGACAATAAAATGAGTTTAATATATATAAGTATGAACACACATCTATCCATAAAGAAATTAATATGAATATGTGTGTCTGTTCTCCTAATAAAATATTTTTTCAGTGTCAGAAATACTTATATATATATGACAATAAAATGAGTTTAATATATATAAGTATGAACACACATCTATCGATAAAGAAATTAATATGAATATGAGTGTCTGTTCTCCTAATAAAATATTTTTTGAAATTTTGCAGTGTCAGAAAATACTTTATATATATATGACAATAAAATGAGTTTAATATATATAAGTATGAACACACATCTATCGATAAAGAAATTAATATGAATATGTGTGTCTGTTCTCCTAATAAAATATTTTTTATTTTGCAGTGTCAGAAATACTTTATATATATATGACAATAAAATGAGTTTAATATATATAAGTATGAACACACATCTATCCATAAAGAAATTAATATGAATATGTGTGTCTGTTCTCCTAATAAAATATTTTTTAGTGTCAGAAAATACTTTATATATATATGACAATAAAATGAGTTTAATATATATAAGTATGAACACACATCTATCCATAAAGAAATTAATATGAATATGAGTGTCTGTTCTCCTAATAAAATATTTTTTTGAAAATTTTGCAAGTGTCAGAAAATACTTTATATATATATGACAATAAAATGAGTTTAATATATATAAGTATGAACACACATCTATCGATAAAGAAATTAATATGAATATGAGTGTCTGTTCTCCTAATAAAATATTTTTTAGTGTCAGAAAATACTTTATATATATATGACAATAAAATGAGTTTAATATATATAAGTATGAACACACATCTATCCATAAAGAAATTAATATGAATATGTGTGTCTGTTCTCCTAATAAAATATTTTTAGTGTCAGAAAATACTTTATATATATTGACAATAAAATGAGTTTAATATATATAAGTATGAACACACATCTATCCATAAAGAAATTAATATGAATATGTGTGTCTGTTCTCCTAATAAAATATTTTTTAGTGTCAGAAAATACTTTATATATATATGACAATAAAATGAGTTTAATATATATAAGTATGAACACACATCTATCGATAAAGAAATTAATATGAATATGAGTGTCTGTTCTCCTAATAAAATATTTTTTGAAAATTTTGCAAGTGTCAGAAAATACTTTATATATATATGACAATAAAATGAGTTTAATATCTATAAGTATGAACACACATCTATCCATAAAGAAATTAATATGAATATGTGTGTCTGTTCTCCTAATAAAATATTTTTTAGTGTCAGAAAATACTTTATATATATATGACAATAAAATGAGTTTAATATATATAAGTATGAACACACATCTATCATAAAGAAATTAATATGAATATGTGTGTCTGTTCTCCTAATAAAATATTTTTTAGTGTCAGAAAATACTTTATATATATATGACAATAAAATGAGTTTAATATATATAAGTATGAACACACATCTATCGATAAAGAAATTAATATGAATATGAGTGTCTGTTTCCTAATAAAATATTTTTTTGAAAATTTTGCAAGTGTCAGAAAATACTTTATATATATATGACAATAAAATGAGTTTAATATATATAAGTATGAACACACATCTATCCATAAAGAAATTAATATGAATATGTGTGTCTGTTCTCCTAATAAAATATTTTTTTAGTGTCAGAAAATACTTTATATATATATGACAATAAAATGAGTTTAATATATATAAGTATGAACACACATCTATCCATAAAGAAATTAATATGAATATGTGTGTCTGTTCTCCTAATAAAATATTTTTAGTGTCAGAAAATACTTTATATATATATGACAATAAAATGAGTTTAATATATATAAGTATGAACACACATCTATCCATAAAGAAATTAATATGAATATGTGTGTCTGTTCTCCTAATAAAATATTTTTAGTGTCAGAAAATACTTTATATATATATGACAATAAAATGAGTTTAAATATATAAGTATGAACACACATCTATCGATAAAGAAATTAATATGAATATGAGTGTCTGTTTCCTAATAAAATATTTTTTGAAAATTTTGCAAGTGTCAGAAAATACTTTATATATATATGACAATAAAATGAGTTTAATATATATAAGTATGAACACACATCTATCCATAAAGAAATTAATATGAATATGTGTGTCTGTTCTCCTAATAAAATATTTTTTAGTGTCAGAAAATACTTATATATATATATGACAATAAAATGAGTTTAATATATATAAGTATGAACACACATCTATCGATAAAGAAATTAATATGAATATGAGTGTCTGTTCTCCTAATAAAATATTTTTTGAAAAATTTGCAAGTGTCAGAAATACTTTATATATATATGACAATAAAATGAGTTTAATATCTATAAGTATGAACACACATCTATCCATAAAGAAATTAATATGAATATGTGTGTCTGTTCTCCTAATAAAATATTTTTTAGTGTCAGAAAATACTTTATATATATATGACAATAAAATGAGTTTAATATATATAAGTATGAGCACACATCTATCGATAAAGAAATTAATATGAATATGAGTGTCTGTTTCCTAATAAAATATTTTTTTGAAAATTTTGCAAGTGTCAGAAAATACTTTATATATATATGACAATAAAATGAGTTTAATATCTATAAGTATGAACACACATCTATCGATAAAGAAATTAATATGAATATGAGTGTCTGTTTTCCTAATAAAATATTTTTTTGAAAATTTTGCAAGTGTCAGAAAATACTTTATATATATATGACAATAAAATGAGTTTAATATCTATAAGTATGAACACACATCTATCCATAAAGAAATTAATATGAATATGTGTGTCTGTTCTCCTAATAAAATATTTTTTAGTGTCAGAAAATACTTTATATATATATGACAATAAAATGAGTTTAATATAATCAAGTATGAACACACATCTATCCATAAAGAAATTAATATGAATATGTGTGTCTGTTCTCCTGATAAAATATTTTTTAGTGTCAGAAAATACTTTATATATATATGACAATAAAATGAGTTTAATATATATAAGTATGAACACACATCTATCGATAAAGAAATTAATATGAATATGAGTGTCTGTTTCCTAATAAAATATTTTTTGAAAATTTTGCAAGTGTCAGAAAATACTTTATATATATATGACAATAAAATGAGTTTAATATATATAAGTATGAACACACATCTATCCATAAAGAAATTAATATGAATATGTGTGTCTGTTCTCCTAATAAAATATTTTTTAGTGTCAGAAAATACTTTATATATATATGACAATAAAATGAGTTTAATATATATAAGTATGAACACACATCTATCGATAAAGAAATTAATATGAATATGAGTGTCTGTTTTCCTAATAAATTATTTTTTGAAAATTTGCAAGTGTCAGAAAATACTTTATATATATATGACAATAAAATGAGTTTAATATCTATAAGTATGAACACACATCTATCCATAAAGAAATTAATATGAATATGTGTGTCTGTTCTCCTAATAAAATATTTTTTAGTGTCAGAAAATACTTTATATATATATGACAATAAAATGAGTTTAATATATATAAGTATGAACACACATCTATCCATAAAGAAATTAATATGAATATGTGTGTCTGTTCTCCTGATAAAATATTTTTAGTGTCAGAAAATACTTTATATATATATGACAATAAAATGAGTTTAATATATATAAGTATGAACACACATCTATCGATAAAGAAATTAATATGAATATGAGTGTCTGTTTCCTAATAAAATATTTTTTTGAAAATTTGCAAGTGTCAGAAAATACTTTATATATATATGACAATAAAATGAGTTTAATATCTATAAGTATGAACACACATCTATCCATAAAGAAATTAATATGAATATGTGTGTCTGTTCTCCTAATAAAATATTTTTAGTGTCAGAAAATACTTTATATATATATGACAATAAAATGAGTTTAATATATATAAGTATGAACACACATCTATCCATAAAGAAATTAATATGAATATGTGTGTCTGTTCTCCTAATAAAATATTTTTTAGTGTCAGAAAATACTTTATATATATATGACAATAAAATGAGTTTAATATATATAAGTATGAACACACATCTATCGATAAAGAAATTAATATGAATATGAGTGTCTGTTTCCTAATAAAATATTTTTTTGAAAATTTTGCAAGTGTCAGAAAATACTTTATATATATATGACAATAAAATGAGTTTAATATCTATAAGTATGAACACACATCTATCCATAAAGAAATTAATATGAATATGTGTGTCTGTTCTCCTAATAAAATATTTTTTAGTGTCAGAAAATACTTTATATATATATGACAATAAAATGAGTTTAATATATATAAGTATGAACACACATCTATCGATAAAGAAATTAATATGAATATGAGTGTCTGTTCTACTAATAAAATATTTTTTTGAAAAATTTTGCAAGTGTCAGAAAATACTTTATATATATATGACAATAAAATGAGTTTAATATCTATAAGTATGAACACACATCTATCCATAAAGAAATTAATATGAATATGTGTGTCTGTTCTCCTAATAAAATATTTTTTAGTGTCAGAAAATACTTTATATATATATGACAATAAAATGAGTTTAATATATATAAGTATGAACACACATCTATCGATAAAGAAATTAATATGAATATGAGTGTCTGTTCTCCTAATAAAATATTTTTTTGAAAATTTTGCAAGTGTCAGAAAATACTTTATATATATATGACAATAAAATGAGTTTAATATATATAAGTATGAACACACATCTATCGATAAAGAAATTAATATGAATATGAGTGTCTGTTTCCTAATAAAATATTTTTTTGAAATTTGCAAGTGTCAGAAAATACTTTATATATATATGACAATAAAATGAGTTTAATATATATAAGTATGAACACACATCTATCCATAAAGAAATTAATATGAATATGTGTGTCTGTTCTCCTAATAAAAATATTTTTTAGTGTCAGAAAATACTTTATATATATATGACAATAAAATGAGTTTAATATATATAAGTATGAACACACATCTATCCATAAAGAAATTAATATGAATATGAGTGTCTGTTCTCCTAATAAAATATTTTTAGTGTCAGAAAATACTTTATATATATATGACAATAAAATGAGTTTAATATATATAAGTATGAACACACATCTATCCATAAAGAAATTAATATGAATATGTGTGTCTGTTCTCCTAATAAAATATTTTTAGTGTCAGAAAATACTTTATATATATATGACAATAAAATGAGTTTAATATATATAAGTATGAACACACATCTATCCATAAAGAAATTAATATGAATATGTGTGTCTGTTCTCCTGATAAAAATTTTTTTAGTGTCAGAAAATACTTTATATATATATGACAATAAAATGAGTTTAATATATATAAGTATGAACACACATCTATCGATAAAGAAATTAATATGAATATGAGTGTCTGTTCTACTAATAAAATATTTTTTTGAAAAATTTTGCAAGTGTCAGAAAATACTTTATATATATATGACAATAAAATGAGTTTAATATCTATAAGTATGAACACACATCTATCCATAAAGAAATTAATATGAATATGTGTGTCTGTTCTCCTAATAAAATATTTTTAGTGTCAGAAAATACTTTATATATATATGACAATAAAATGAGTTTAATATATATAAGTATGAACACACATCTATCCATAAAGAAATTAATATGAATATGAGTGTCTGTTCTCCTAATAAAATATTTTTTTTTTAGTGTCAGAAAATACTTTATATATATATGACAATAAAATGAGTTTAATATATATAAGTATGAACACACATCTATCCATAAAGAAATTAATATGAATATGTGTGTCTGTTCTCCTAATAAAATATTTTTAGTGTCAGAAAATACTTTATATATATATGACAATAAAATGAGTTTAATATATATAAGTATGAACACACATCTATCGATAAAGAAATTAATATGAATATGAGTGTCTGTTTTCCTAATAAAATATTTTTTGAAAATTTTGCAAGTGTCAGAAAATACTTATATATATATGACAATAAAATGAGTTTAATATCTATAAGTATGAACACACATCTATCCATAAAGAAATTAATATGAATATGTGTGTCTGTTCTCCTAATAAAATATTTTTTAGTGTCAGAAAATACTTTATATATATATGACAATAAAATGAGTTTAATATATATAAGTATGAACACACATCTATCCATAAAGAAATTAATATGAATATGTGTGTCTGTTCTCCTAATAAAATATTTTTTAGTGTCAGAAAATACTTTATATATATATGACAATAAAATGAGTTTAATATATATAAGTATGAACACACATCTATCCATAAAGAAATTAATATGAATATGTGTGTCTGTTCTCCTAATAAAATATTTTTTAGTGTCAGAAAATACTTTATATATATATGACAATAAAATGAGTTTAATATATATAAGTATGAACACACATCTATCGATAAAGAAATTAATATGAATATGAGTGTCTGTTTCCTAATAAAATATTTTTTGAAAATTTTGCAAGTGTCAGAAAATACTTTATATATATATGACAATAAAATGAGTTTAATATCTATAAGTATGAACACACATCTATCCATAAAGAAATTAATATGAATATGTGTGTCTGTTCTCCTAATAAAATATTTTTAGTGTCAGAAAATACTTTATATATATATGACAATAAAATGAGTTTAATATATATAAGTATGAACACACATCTATCGATAAAGAAATTAATATGAATATGAGTGTCTGTTCTCCTAATAAAATATTTTTTAGTGTCAGAAAATACTTTATATATATATGACAATAAAATGAGTTTAATATATATAAGTATGAACACACATCTATCGATAAAGAAATTAATATGAATATGAGTGTCTGTTCTCCTAATAAAATATTTTTTGAAAATTTTGCAAGTGTCATAGAATACTTTATATATATATGACAATAAAATGAGTTTAATATATATAAGTATGAACACACATCTATCCATAAAGAAATTAATATGAATATGTGTGTCTGTTCTCCTAATAAAATATTTTTTAGTGTCAGAAAATACTTTATATATATATGACAATAAAATGAGTTTAATATATATAAGTATGAACACACATCTATCGATAAAGAAATTAATATGAATATGAGTGTCTGTTCTCCTAATAAAATATTTTTTTGAAAATTTTGCAAGTGTCAGAAAATACTTTATATATATGACAATAAAATGAGTTTAATATCTATAAGTATGAACACACATCTATCCATAAAGAAATTAATATGAATATGTGTGTCTGTTCTCCTAATAAAATATTTTTTAGTGTCAGAAAATACTTTATATATATATGACAATAAAATGAGTTTAATATATATAAGTATGAACACACATCTATCGATAAAGAAATTAATATGAATATGAGTGTCTGTTTTCCTAATAAAATATTTTTTTGAAAATTTTGCAAGTGTCAGAAAATACTTTATATATATATGACAATAAAATGAGTTTAATATATATAAGTATGAACACACATCTATCCATAAAGAAATTAATATGAATATGTGTGTCTGTTCTCCTAATAAAATATTTTTAGTGTCAGAAAATACTTTATATATATATGACAATAAAATGAGTTTAATATATATAAGTATGAACACACATCTATCCATAAAGAAATTAATATGAATATGTGTGTCTGTTCTCCTAATAAAATATTTTTTAGTGTCAGAAAATACTTTATATATATATGACAATAAAATGAGTTTAATATATATAAGTATGAACACACATCTATCGATAAAGAAATTAATATGAATATGAGTGTCTGTTTCCTAATAAAATATTTTTTGAAAATTTTGCAAGTGTCAGAAAATACTTTATATATATATGACAATAAAATGAGTTTAATATCTATAAGTATGAACACACATCTATCCATAAAGAAATTAATATGAATATGTGTGTCTGTTCTCCTAATAAAATATTTTTTAGTGTCAGAAAATACTTTATATATATATGACAATAAAATGAGTTTAATATATATAAGTATGAACACACATCTATCCATAAAGAAATTAATATGAATATGTGTGTCTGTTCTCCTAATAAAATATTTTTTAGTGTCAGAAAATACTTTATATATATATGACAATAAAATGAGTTTAATATATATAAGTATGAACACACATCTATCGATAAAGAAATTAATATGAATATGAGTGTCTGTTCTACTAATAAAATATTTTTTTGAAAAATTTTGCAAGTGTCAGAAAATACTTTATATATATATGACAATAAAATGAGTTTAATATATATAAGTATGAACACACATCTATCCATAAAGAAATTAATATGAATATGTGTGTCTGTTCTCCTAATAAAATATTTTTTAGTGTCAGAAAATACTTTATATATATATGACAATAAAATGAGTTTAATATATATAAGTATGAACACACATCTATCCATAAAGAAATTAATATGAATATGTGTGTCTGTTCTCCTAATAAAATATTTTTTAGTGTCAGAAAATACTTTATATATATATGACAATAAAATGAGTTTAATATATATAAGTATGAACACACATCTATCCATAAAGAAATTAATATGAATATGTGTGTCTGTTCTCCTGATAAAATATTTTTTAGTGTCAGAAAATACTTTATATATATATGACAATAAAATGAGTTTAATATATATAAGTATGAACACACATCTATCGATAAAGAAATTAATATGAATATGAGTGTCTGTTTTCCTAATAAAATATTTTTTGAAAATTTTGCAAGTGTCAGAAAATACTTTATATATATATGACAATAAAATGAGTTTAATATCTATAAGTATGAACACACATCTATCCATAAAGAAATTAATATGAATATGTGTGTCTGTTCTCCTAATAAAATATTTTTTAGTGTCAGAAAATACTTTATATATATATGACAATAAAATGAGTTTAATATATATAAGTATGAACACACATCTATCCATAAAGAAATTAATATGAATATGTGTGTCTGTTCTCCTGATAAAATATTTTTTAGTGTCAGAAAATACTTTATATATATATGACAATAAAATGAGTTTAATATATATAAGTATGAACACACATCTATCGATAAAGAAATTAATATGAATATGAGTGTCTGTTCTCCTAATAAAATATTTTTTTGAAAATTTTGCAAGTGTCAGAAAATACTTTATATATATATGACAATAAAATGAGTTTAATATATATAAGTATGAACACACATCTATCCATAAAGAAATTAATATGAATATGTGTGTCTGTTCTCCTAATAAAATATTTTTTAGTGTCAGAAAATACTTTATATATATATGACAATAAAATGAGTTTAATATATATAAGTATGAACACACATCTATCCATAAAGAAATTAATATGAATATGTGTGTCTGTTCTCCTGATAAAATATTTTTTAGTGTCAGAAAATACTTTATATATATATGACAATAAAATGAGTTTAATATATATAAGTATGAACACACATCTATCGATAAAGAAATTAATATGAATATGAGTGTCTGTTCTCCTAATAAAATATTTTTTTGAAAATTTTGCAAGTGTCAGAAAATACTTTATATATATATGACAATAAAATGAGTTTAATATCTATAAGTATGAACACACATCTATCCATAAAGAAATTAATATGAATATGTGTGTCTGTTCTCCTAATAAAATATTTTTTAGTGTCAGAAAATACTTTATATATATATGACAATAAAATGAGTTTAATATATATAAGTATGAACACACATCTATCCATAAAGAAATTAATATGAATATGTGTGTCTGTTCTCCTGATAAAATATTTTTTAGTGTCAGAAAATACTTTATATATATATGACAATAAAATGAGTTTAATATATATAAGTATGAACACACATCTATCGATAAAGAAATTAATATGAATATGAGTGTCTGTTCTCCTAATAAAATATTTTTTGAAAATTTTGCAAGTGTCAGAAAATACTTTATATATATATGACAATAAAATGAGTTTAATATCTATAAGTATGAACACACATCTATCCATAAAGAAATTAATATGAATATGTGTGTCTGTTCTCCTAATAAAATATTTTTTAGTGTCAGAAAATACTTTATATATATATGACAATAAAATGAGTTTAATATATATAAGTATGAACACACATCTATCCATAAAGAAATTAATATGAATATGTGTGTCTGTTCTCCTAATAAAATATTTTTTAGTGTCAGAAAATACTTTATATATATATGACAATAAAATGAGTTTAATATATATAAGTATGAACACACATCTATCCATAAAGAAATTAATATGAATATGTGTGTCTGTTCTCCTAATAAAATATTTTTTAGTGTCAGAAAATACTTTATATATATATGACAATAAAATGAGTTTAATATATATAAGTATGAACACACATCTATCGATAAAGAAATTAATATGAATATGAGTGTCTGTTCTCCTAATAAAATATTTTTTGAAAATTTGCAAGTGTCAGAAAATACTTTATATATATATGACAATAAAATGAGTTTAATATCTATAAGTATGAACACACATCTATCCATAAAGAAATTAATATGAATATGTGTGTCTGTTCTCCTAATAAAATATTTTTAGTGTCAGAAAATACTTTATATATATATGACAATAAAATGAGTTTAATATATATAAGTATGAACACACATCTATCCATAAAGAAATTAATATGAATATGTGTGTCTGTTCTCCTAATAAAATATTTTTTAGTGTCAGAAAATACTTTATATATATATGACAATAAAATGAGTTTAATATATATAAGTATGAACACACATCTATCCATAAAGAAATTAATATGAATATGTGTGTCTGTTCTCCTAATAAAATATTTTTTAGTGTCAGAAAATACTTTATATATATATGACAATAAAATGAGTTTAATATATATAAGTATGAACACACATCTATCCATAAAGAAATTAATATGAATATGTGTGTCTGTTCTCCTGATAAAATATTTTTTAGTGTCAGAAAATACTTTATATATATATGACAATAAAATGAGTTTAATATATATAAGTATGAACACACATCTATCGATAAAGAAATTAATATGAATATGAGTGTCTGTTCTACTAATAAAATATTTTTTTGAAAAATTTTGCAAGTGTCAGAAAATACTTTATATATATATATATATATATATATATAGACAATAAAATGAGTTTAATATATATAAGTATGAACACACATCTATCGATAAAGAAATTAATATGAATATGAGTGTCTGTTCTCCTAATAAAATATTTTTTTGAAAATTTTGCAAGTGTCATAGAATACTTTATATATATATGACAATAAAATGAGTTTAATATCTATAAGTATGAACACACATCTATCCATAAAGAAATTAATATGAATATGTGTGTCTGTTCTCCTAATAAAATATTTTTTAGTGTCAGAAAATACTTTATATATATATGACAATAAAATGAGTTTAATATATATAAGTATGAACACACATCTATCCATAAAGAAATTAATATGAATATGTGTGTCTGTTCTCCTAATAAAATATTTTTTAGTGTCAGAAAATACTTTATATATATATGACAATAAAATGAGTTTAATATATATAAGTATGAACACACATCTATCCATAAAGAAATTAATATGAATATGTGTGTCTGTTCTCCTGATAAAATATTTTTTAGTGTCAGAAAATACTTTATATATATATGACAATAAAATGAGTTTAATATATATAAGTATGAACACACATCTATCGATAAAGAAATTAATATGAATATGAGTGTCTGTTCTCCTAATAAAATATTTTTTTGAAAATTTTGCAAGGTCAGAGAAATACTTTATATATATATGACAATAAAATGAGTTTAATATATATAAGTATGAACACACATCTATCCATAAAGAAATTAATATGAATATGTGTGTCTGTTCTCCTAATAAAATATTTTTTAGTGTCAGAAAATACTTTATATATATATGACAATAAAATGAGTTTAATATATATAAGTATGAACACACATCTATCCATAAAGAAATTAATATGAATATGTGTGTCTGTTCTCCTAATAAAATATTTTTTAGTGTCAGAAAATACTTTATATATATATGACAATAAAATGAGTTTAATATATATAAGTATGAACACACATCTATCCATAAAGAAATTAATATGAATATGTGTGTCTGTTCTCCTGATAAAATATTTTTAGTGTCAGAAAATACTTTATATATATATGACAATAAAATGAGTTTAATATATATAAGTATGAACACACATCTATCGATAAAGAAATTAATATGAATATGAGTGTCTGTTCTCCTAATAAAATATTTTTTTGAAAATTTTGCAAGTGTCATAGAATACTTTATATATATATGACAATAAAATGAGTTTAATATCTATAAGTATGAACACACATCTATCCATAAAGAAATTAATATGAATATGTGTGTCTGTTCTCCTAATAAAATATTTTTTAGTGTCAGAAAATACTTTATATATATATGACAATAAAATGAGTTTAATATATATAAGTATGAACACACATCTATCCATAAAGAAATTAATATGAATATGTGTGTCTGTTCTCCTATAAAATATTTTTTAGTGTCAGAAAATACTTTATATATATATGACAATAAAATGAGTTTAATATATATAAGTATGAACACACATCTATCGATAAAGAAATTAATATGAATATGAGTGTCTGTTCTACTAATAAAATATTTTTTGAAAAATTTTGCAAGTGTCAGAAATACTTTATATATATATGACAATAAAATGAGTTTAATATATATAAGTATGAACACACATCTATCGATAAAGAAATTAATATGAATATGAGTGTCTGTTCTCCTAATAAAATATTTTTTTGAAAATTTTGCAAGTGTCAAAATACTTTATATATATATGACAATAAAATGAGTTTAATATCTATAAGTATGAACACACATCTATCCATAAAGAAATTAATATGAATATGTGTGTCTGTTCTCCTAATAAAATATTTTTTAGTGTCAGAAAATACTTTATATATATATGACAATAAAATGAGTTTAATATATATAAGTATGAACACACATCTATCCATAAAGAAATTAATATGAATATGTGTGTCTGTTCTCCTAATAAAATATTTTTTAGTGTCAGAAAATACTTTATATATATATGACAATAAAATGAGTTTAATATATATAAGTATGAACACACATCTATCCATAAAGAAATTAATATGAATATGTGTGTCTGTTCTCCTAATAAAATATTTTTTAGTGTCAGAAAATACTTTATATATATATGACAATAAAATGAGTTTAATATATATAAGTATGAACACACATCTATCGATAAAGAAATTAATATGAATATGAGTGTCTGTTCTCCTAATAAATATTTTTGAAAATTTTGCAAGTGTCAAGAATACTTTATATATATATGACAATAAAATGAGTTTAATATATATAAGTATGAACACACATCTATCCATAAAGAAATTAATATGAATATGTGTGTCTGTTCTCCTAATAAAATATTTTTTAGTGTCAGAAAATACTTTATATATATATGACAATAAAATGAGTTTAATATATATAAGTATGAACACACATCTATCCATAAAGAAATTAATATGAATATGTGTGTCTGTTCTCCTAATAAAATATTTTTTTTGCAAGTGTCAGAAAATACTTTATATATATATGACAATAAAATGAGTTTAATATATATAAGTATGAACACACATCTATCCATAAAGAAATTAATATGAATATGTGTGTCTGTTCTCCTAATAAAATATTTTTTAGTGTCAGAAAATACTTTATATATATATGACAATAAAATGAGTTTAATATATATAAGTATGAACACACATCTATCCATAAAGAAATTAATATGAATATGTGTGTCTGTTCTCCTAATAAAATATTTTTTAGTGTCAGAAAATACTTTATATATATATGACAATAAAATGAGTTTAATATATATAAGTATGAACACACATCTATCCATAAAGAAATTAATATGAATATGTGTGTCTGTTCTCCTGATAAAATATTTTTTAGTGTCAGAAAATACTTTATATATATATGACAATAAAATGAGTTTAATATATATAAGTATGAACACACATCTATCGATAAAGAAATTAATATGAATATGAGTGTCTGTTCTCCTAATAAAATATTTTTTTGAAAATTTTGCAAGTGTCAGAGAATACTTTATATATATATGACAATAAAATTAGTTTAATATCTATAAGTATGAACACACATCTATCCATAAAGAAATTAATATGAATATGTGTGTCTGTTCTCCTAATAAAATATTTTTAGTGTCAGAAAATACTTTATATATATATGACAATAAAATGAGTTTAATATATATAAGTATGAACACACATCTATCCATAAAGAAATTAATATGAATATGTGTGTCTGTTCTCCTGATAAAATATTTTTTAGTGTCAGAAAATACTTTATATATATATGACAATAAAATGAGTTTAATATATATAAGTATGAACACACATCTATCGATAAAGAAATTAATATGAATATGAGTGTCTGTTCTCCTAATAAAATATTTTTTTGAAAATTTTGCAAGTGTCAGAAAATACTTTATATATATATGACAATAAAATGAGTTTAATATCTATAAGTATGAACACACATCTATCCATAAAGAAATTAATATGAATATGTGTGTCTGTTCTCCTAATAAAATATTTTTAGTGTCAGAAAATACTTTATATATATATGACAATAAAATGAGTTTAATATATATAAGTATGAACACACATCTATCCATAAAGAAATTAATATGAATATGTTGTCTGTTCTCCTAATAAAATATTTTTTAGTGTCAGAAAATACTTTATATATATATGACAATAAAATGAGTTTAATATATATAAGTATGAAACAAATCTATCGATAAAGAAATTAATATGAATATGAGTGTCTGTTCTCCTAATAAAATATTTTTGTGTCAGAAAATACTTTATATATATATGACAATAAAATGAGTTTAATATATATAAGTATGAACACACATCTATCGATAAATTAATATGAATATGAGTGTCTGTTTTCCTAAAAATATTTTTGAAAATTTTGCAAGTGTCAGAAAATACTTTATATATATATGACAATAAAATGAGTTTAATATCTATAAGTATGAACACACATCTATCCATAAAGAAATTAATATGAATATGTGTGTCTGTTCTCCTGATAAAATATTTTTTAGTGTCAGAAAATACTTTATATATATATGACAATAAAATGAGTTTAATATATATAAGTATGAACACACATCTATCGATAAAGAAATTAATATGAATATGAGTGTCTGTTCTCTAATAAAATATTTTTTTAAAAAATTTTGCAAGTGTCAGAAAATACTTTATATATATATGACAATAAAATGAGTTTAAATCTATAAGTATGAACACACATCTATCCATAAAGAAATTAATATGAATATGTGTGTCTGTTCTCCTAATAAAATATTTTTTTTTTTAGTGTCAGAAAATACTTTATATATATATGACAATAAAATGAGTTTAATATATATAAGTATGAACACACATCTATCCATAAAGAAATTAATATGAATATGTGTGTCTGTTCTCCTGATAAAATATTTTTTAGTGTCAGAAAATACTTATATATATATGACAATAAAATGAGTTTAATATATATAAGTATGAACACACATCTATCGATAAAGAAATTAATATGAATATGAGTGTCTGTTCTCCTAATAAAATATTTTTTGAAAATTTGCAAGTGTCAGAAAATACTTTATATATATATGACAATAAAATGAGTTTAATATCTATAAGTATGAACACACATCTATCCATAAAGAAATTAATATGAATATGTGTGTCTGTTCTCCTAATAAAATATTTTTTAGTGTCAGAAAATACTTTATATATATATGACAATAAAATGAGTTTAATATATATAAGTATGAACACACATCTATCCATAAAGAAATTAATATGAATATGTGTGTCTGTTCTCCTAATAAAATATTTTTAGTGTCAGAAAATACTTTATATATATATGACAATAAAATGAGTTTAATATATATAAGTATGAACACACATCTATCCATAAAGAAATTAATATGAATATGTGTGTCTGTTCTCCTAATAAAATATTTTTTAGTGTCAGAAAATATACTTTATATATATATGACAATAAAATGAGTTTAATATATAAGTATGAACACACATCTATCGATAAAGAAATTAATATGAATATGTGTGTCTGTTCTCCTAATAAAATATTTTTTAGTGTCAGAAAATACTTTAATATATATATGACAATAAAATGAGTTTAATATATATAAGTATGAACACACATCTATCCATAAAGAAATTAATATGAATATGTGTGTCTGTTCTCCTGATAAAATATTTTTAGTGTCAGAAAATACTTTATATATATATGACAATAAAATGAGTTTAATATATATAAGTATGAACACACATCTATCGATAAAGAAATTAATATGAATATGAGTGTCTGTTCTCCTAATAAAATATTTTTTGAAAATTTGCAAGTGTCAGAAAATACTTTATATATATATGACAATAAAATGAGTTTAATATCTATAAGTATGAACACACATCTATATAAAGAAATTAATATGAATATGTGTGTCTGTTCTCCTAATAAAATATTTTTAGTGTCAGAAAATACTTTATATATATATGACAATAAAATGAGTTTAATATGTATAAAGTATGAACACACATCTATCCATAAAGAAATTAATATGAATATGTGTGTCTGTTCTCCTGATAAAATATTTTTTAGTGTCAGAAAATACTTTATATATATATGACAATAAAATGAGTTTAATATATATAAGTATGAACACACATCTATCGATAAAGAAATTAATATGAATATGAGTGTCTGTTCTCTAATAAATATTTTTTTGAAAAATTTTGCAAGTGTCAGAAAATACTTATATATATATGACAATAAAATGAGTTTAATATATATAAGTATGAACACATCTATCCATAAAGAAATTAATATGAATATGGTGTGTGCTGTTCTTAATTATATAAAATATTTTTTAGTGTCAGAAAAATACTTTTATATATATATGACAATAAAATGAGTTTAATATATATAAGTATGAACACACATCTATCGATAAAGAAATTAATATGAATATGAGTGTCTGTTTCCTAATAAATATTTTTTGAAAATTTGCAAGTGTCAGAAAATACTTTATATATATATGACAATAAAATGAGTTTAATATCTATAAGTATGAACACACATCTATCCATAAAGAAATTAATATGAATATGTGTGTCTGTCTCTAATAAAAATTTTTTTTAGTTTGCAAGTGTCATAGAATACTTTATATATATATGACAATAAAATGAGTTTAATATTATAAGTATGAACACCATCTATCCATAAAGAAATTAATATGAATATGTGGTCTGTTCTCCTAATAAAATATTTTTAGTGTCAGAAAATACTTTATATATATGACAATAAAATGAGTTTAATATATATAAGTATGAACACACATCTATCATAAAGAAATTAATATGAATATGTGTGTCTGTTCTCCTAATAAAATATTTTTTAGTGTCAGAAAATACTTTATATAATATATGACAATAAAATGAGTTTAATATATATAAGTATGAACACACATCTATCCATAAAGAAATTAATATGAATATGTGTGTCTGTTCTCCTGATAAAATATTTTTAGTGTCAAAAATACTTATATATATATATGACAATAAAATGAGTTTAATATATATAAGTATGAACACACATCTATCGATAAAGAAATTAATATGAATATGAGTGTCTGTTCTCCTAATAAATATTTTTTAGTGTCAGAAAATATTTATATATATATGACAATAAAATGAGTTTAATATATATAAGTATGAACACACACTATCCATAAAGAAATTAATATGAATATGTGTGTCTGTTCTCCTGATAAAATATTTTTAGTGTCAGAAAATACTTTATATATATATGACAATAAAATGAGTTTAATATATATAAGTATGGAACACACATCTATCGATAAAGAAATTAATATGAATATGAGTGTCTGTTTTCCTAATAAAATATTTTTTTGAAAATTTTGCAAGTGTCAGAAAATACTTTATATATATATGACAATAAAATGAGTTTAATATCTATAAGTATGAACACACATCTATCCATAAAGAAATTAATATGAATATGTGTGTCTGTTCTCCTAATAAAATATTTTTTAGTGTCAGAAATTACTTTATATATATATGACAATAAAATGAGTTTAATATATATAAGTATGAACACACATCTATCCATAAAGAAATTAATATGAATATGTGTGTCTGTTCTCCTGATAAAATATTTTTTAGTGTCAGAAAATACTTTATATATATATGACAATAAAATGAGTTTAATATATATATATAAGTATGAACACACATCTATCGATAAAGAAATTAATATGAATATGAGTGTCTGTTCTCCTAATAAAATATTTTTTTGAAAAATTTGCAAGTGTCAGAAAATACTTTATATATATATGACAATAAAATGAGTTTAATATCTATAAGTATGAACACACATCTCCATAAAGAAATTAATATGAATATGTGTCTGTTCTCCTGATAAAATATTTTTTAGTGTCAGAAAATACTTTATATATATATGACAATAAAATGAGTTTAATATATATAAGTATGAACACACATCTATCGATAAAGAAATTAATATGAATATGAGTGTCTGTTCTCCTAATAAAATTATTTTTTGAAAAATTTGCAAGTGTCAGAAAATACTTTATATATATATGACAATAAAATGAGTTTAATATATATAAGTATGAACACACATCTATCGATAAAGAAATTAATATGAATATGAGTGTCTGTTCTCCTAATAAAATATTTTTTTGAAAATTTTGCAAGTGTCAGAGAATACTTTATATATATATATGACAATAAAATTAGTTTAATATCTATAAGTATGAACACACATCTATCCATAAAGAAATTAATATGAATATGTGTGTCTGTTCTCCTAATAAAATATTTTTTAGTGTCAGAAAATACTTTATATATATATGACAATAAAATGAGTTTAATATATATAAGTATGAACACACATCTATCCATAAAGAAATTAATATGAATATGTGTGTCTGTTCTCCTAATAAAATATTTTTTAGTGTCAGAAAATACTTTATATATATATGACAATAAAATGAGTTTAATATATATAAGTATGAACACACATCTATCCATAAAGAAATTAATATGAATATGTGTGTCTGTTCTCCTGATAAAATATTTTTTAGTGTCAGAAAATACTTTATATATATATGACAATAAAATGAGTTTAATATATATAAGTATGAACACACATCTATCGATAAAGAAATAATATGAATATGAGTGTCTGTCTACTAATAAAATATTTTTTGAAAAATTTTGCAAGTTGTCAGAAAATACTTTATATATATATATTACATATATATATATAGATATATATATGTGTCAATAAAAATGAGTTTAATATATATAAGTATGAACACAATCTATCGATAAAGAAATTAATATGAATATGAGTGTCTGTTCTCCTAATAAAATATTTTTTTGAAAATTTGCAAGTGCAGAAATACTTTATATATATATGACAATAAAATGAGTTTAATATCTATAAGTATGAACACACATCTATCCATAAAGAAATTAATATGAATATGTGTGTCTGTTCTCCTAATAAAATATTTTTTAGTGTCAGAAAATACTTATATATATATGACAATAAAATGAGTTTAATATATATAAGTATGAACACACATCTATCGATAAAGAAATTAATATGAATATGAGTGTCTGTTTTCCTATAAAATATTTTTTTGAAAATTTTGCAAGTGTCAGAAAATACTTTATATATATATGACAATAAAATGAGTTAATATCTATAAGTATGAACACACATCTATCCATAAAGAAATTAATATGAATATGTGTGTCTGTTCTCCTAATAAAATATTTTTTAGTGTCAGAAAATACTTTATATATATATGACAATAAAATGAGTTTAATATATATAAGTATGAACACACACATCTATCCATAAAGAAATTAATATGAATATGTGTGTCTGTTCTCCTGATAAAATATTTTTAGTGTCAGAAAATACTTTATATATATATGACAATAAAATGAGTTTAATATATATAAGTATGAACACACATCTATCGATAAAGAAATTAATATGAATGAGTGTCTGTTCTCCTAATAAAATATTTTTTTGAAAAATTTGCAAGTGTCAGAAAATACTTTATATATATATGACAATAAAATGAGTTTAATATCTATAGTATGAACACACATCTATCATAAAGAAATTAATATGAATATGTGTGTCTGTTCTCCTAATAAAATATTTTTAGTGTCAGAAAATACTTTATATATATATGACAATAAAATGAGTTTAATATATATAAGTATGAACACACATCTATCCATAAAGAAATTAATATGAATATGTGTGTCTGTTCTCCTGATAAAATATTTTTTAGTGTCAGAAAATACTATATATATATGACAATAAAATGAGTTTAATATATATAAGTATGAACACACATCTATCCATAAAGAAATTAATATGAATATGTGTGTCTGTTCTCCTATAAAATATTTTTTAGTGTCAGAAAATAAACTTTATATATATATGACAATAAAATGAGTTTAATATTATAAGTATGAACACACATCTATCCATAAAGAAATTAATATGAATATGTGTGTCTGTTCTCCTATAAAATATTTTTTAGTGTCAGAAAATACTTTATATATATGACAATAAAATGAGTTTAATATATATAAGTATGAACACAATCTATCGATAAAGAAATTAATATGAATATGAGTGTCTGTTTTCCTAATAAAATATTTTTTGAAAATTTTGCAAGTGTCAGAAAATACTTTATATATATATGACAATAAAATGAGTTTAATATCTATAAGTATGAACACACATCTATCCTAAAGAAATTAATATGAATATGTGTGTCTGTTCTCCTAATAAAATATTTTTTAGTGTCAGAAAATACTTTTATATATATATGACAATAAAATGAGTTTAATATATATAGTATGAACACACATCTATCCATAAAGAAATTAATATGAATATGTGTGTTGTTCTCCTGATAAAATATTTTTTAGTGTCAGAAAATACTTTATATATATATGACAATAAAATGAGTTTAATATATATAAGTATGAACACACATCTATCGATAAAGAAATTAATATGAATATGAGTGTCTGTTTTCCTAATAAAATATTTTTTTGAAAATTTTGCAAGTGTCAGAAAATACTTTATATATATGACAATAAAATGAGTTTAATATCTATAAGTATGAACACACATCTATCCATAAAGAAATTAATATGAATATGTGGTCTGTTCTCCTAATAAAATATTTTTTAGTGTCAGAAAATACTTTATATATATATATGACAATAAAATGAGTTTAATATATACAAGTATGAACACACATCTATCCATAAAGAAATTAATATGAATATGTGTGTCTGTTCTCCTGATAAAATATTTTTAGTGTCAGAAAATACTTTATATATATATGACAATAAAATGAGTTTAATATATATAAGTATGAAACACATCTATCGATAAAGAAATTAATATGAATATGAGTGTCTGTTTCCTAATAAAATATTTTTTTGAAAATTTTGCAAGTGTCAGAAAATACTTATATATATATGACAATAAAATGAGTTTAATATCTATAAGTATGAACACACATCTATCCATAAAGAAATTAATATGAATATGGTGTCTGTTCTCCTAATAAAATATTTTTTAGTGTCAGAAAATACTTTATATATATATGACAATAAAATGAGTTTAATATATATAAGTATGAACACACATCTATCCATAAAGAAATTAATATGAATATGTGTGTCTGTTCTCCTGAAAAATATTTTTAGTGTCAGAAAATACTTTATATATATATGACAATAAAATGAGTTTAATATATATAAGTATGAACACACATCTATCCATAAAGAAATTAATATGAATATGTGTGTCTGTTCTCCTAATAAAATTTTTTTAGTGTCAGAAAATACTTTATATATATATGACAATAAAATGAGTTTAATATATATAAGTATGAACACACATCTATCCATAAAGAAATTAATATGAATATGTGTGTCTGTTCTCCTAATAAAATATTTTTTAGTGTCAGAAAATACTTTATATATATATGACAATAAAATGAGTTTAATATATATAAGTATGAACACACATCTATCGATAAATTAATATGAATATGAGTGTCTGTTCTCCTAATAAAATATTTTTTGAAAATTTTGCAAGTGTCAGAAAATACTTTATATATATATATGACAATAAAATGAGTTTAATATATATAAGTATGAACACACATCTATCCATAAAGAAATTAATATGAATATGTGTGTCTGTTCTCTGATAAAATATTTTTTAGTGTCAGAAAATACTTTTATATATATATGACAATAAAATGAGTTTAATAATATAAGTATGAACACACATCTATCGATAAAGAAATTAATATGAATATGAGTGTCTTCTCCTAATAAAATATTTTTTTGAAAATTTTGCAAGTGTCAGAAAATACTTTATATATATATGACAATAAAATGAGTTTAATATCTATAAGTATGAAACACATCTATCCATAAAGAAATTAATATGAATATGTGTGTCTGTTCTCCTAATAAAATATTTTTTAGTGTCAGAAAATACTTTATATATTATATGACAATAAAATGAGTTAATATATATAAGTATGAACACACATCATCCATAAAGAAATTAATATGAATATGTGTGTCTGTTCTCCTGATAAAATATTTTTTAGTGTCAGAAAATACTTTATATATATATGACAATAAAATGAGTTTAATATATATAAGTATGAACACACATCTATCCATAAAGAAATTAATATGAATATGTGTGTCTGTTCTCCTGATAAAATATTTTTAGTGTCAGAAAATACTTTATATATATATATGACAATAAAATGAGTTTAATATCTATAAGTATGAACACACATCTATCCATAAAGAAATTAATATGAATATGTGTGTCTGTTCTCCTAATAAAATATTTTTTAGTGTCAGAAAATATTTTATATATATGACAATAAAATGAGTTAATATATATAAGTATGACACACATCTATCCATAAGAAATTAATATGAATATGTGTGTCTGTTCTCCTAATAAAATATTTTTTAGGTCAGAAAATACTTTATATATATATGACAATAAAAAGAGTTTAATATATATAAGTATGAACACACATCTATCGAAAAGAAATTAATATGAATATGAGTGTCTGTTCCTAATAAAATATTTTTTGAAATTTTGCAAGGTCGAAAATACTTTATATATATATGACAATAAAAATTGAGTTTAATCTCTATAAGTATGAACACACATCTATCCATAAAGAAATTAATATGAATATGTGTGTCTGTTCTCCTAATTAAAATATTTTTTAGTGTCAGAAATACTTATATATATATGACAATAAAATGAGTTTAATATATATAAGTATGAACACACATCTATCCATAAAGAAATTAATATGAATATGTGTGTCTGTTCTCCTGATAAAATATTTTTTAGTGTCAGAAAATACTTTATATATATATGACAATAAAATGAGTTTAATATATATAAGTATGAACACACATCTATCGATAAAGAAATTAATATGAATATGAGTGTCTGTTTCCTAATAAATATTTTTTGAAATTTTGCAAGTGTCAGAAAATACTTTATATATATATGACAATAAAATGAGTTTAATATATATAAGTATGAACACACATCTATCCATAAAGAAATTAATATGAATATGTGTGTCTGTTCTCCTAATAAAATTTTTTTTAGTGTCAGAAAATACTTTATATATATATGACAATAAAATGAGTTTAATATATATAAGTATGAACACACATCTATCCATAAAGAAATTAATATGAATATGTGTGTCTGTTCTCCTAATAAAATATTTTTTAGTGTCAGAAAATACTTTATATATATATGACAATAAAATGAGTTTAATATATATAAGTATGAACACACATCTATCCATAAAGAAATTAATATGAATATGTGTGTCTGTTCTCCTGATAAATATTTTTTAGTGTCAGAAAATACTTTATATATATATGACAATAAAATGAGTTTAATATATATAAGTATGAACACACATCTATCGATAAAGAAATTAATATGAATATGAGTGTCTGTTCTCCTAATAAAATATTTTTTTTAGTGTCAGAAAATACTTTATATATATATGACAATAAAATGAGTTTAATATATATAAGTATGAACACACATCTATCCATAAAGAAATTAATATGAATATGTGTGTCTGTTCTCCTGATAAAATATTTTTAGTGTCAGAAAATACTTTATATATATATGACAATAAAATGAGTTAATATATATAAGTATGAACACACATCTATCGATAAAGAAATTAATATGAATATGAGTGTCTGTTCTCCTAATAAATATTTTTTTGAAAAATTTTGCAAGTGTCAGAAAATACTTTATATATATATGACAATAAAATGAGTTTAATATCTATAAGTATGAACACACATCTATCCATAAAGAAATTAATATGAATATGTGTGTCTGTTCTCCTAATAAAATTTTTAGTGTCAGAAAATACTTTATATATATGACAATAAAATGAGTTTAATATATATAAGTATGAACACACATCTATCCATAAAGAAATTAATATGAATATGTGTGTCTGTTCTCCTGATAATATTTTTTTAGTGTCAGAAAATACTTATATATATGACAATAAAATGAGTTTAATATATATAAGTATGAACACACATCTATCGATAAAGAAATTAATATGAATATGTGTGTCTGTTCTCCTAATAAATATTTTTTGATTTGCAAGTGTCAGAAAATACTTTATATATATATGACAATAAAATGAGTTTAATATCTATAAGTATGAACACACATCTATCCATAAAGAAATTAATATGAATATGTGTGTCTGTTCTCCTAATAAAATATTTTTTAGTGTCAGAAAATACTTTATATATATATGACAATAAAATGAGTTTTATATATATAAGTATGAACACACATCTATCCATAAAGAAATTAATATGAATATGTGTGTCTGTTCTCCTAATAAAATATTTTTTAGTGTCAGAAAAATACTTTATATATATATGACAATAAAATGAGTTTAATATATATAAGTATGAACACACATCTATCCATAAAGAAATTAATATGAATAGGTGTGTCTGTTCTCCTAATAAAATATTTTTTAGTGTCAGAAAATACTTTATATATATATGACAATAAAATGAGTTTAATATATATAAGTATGAACACACATCTATCCATAAAGAAATTAATATGAATATGTGTGTCTGTTCTCCTAATAAAATATTTTTAGTGTCAGAAAATACTTTATATATATGACAATAAAATGAGTTTAATATATATAAGTATGAACACACATCTATCGATAAAGAAATTAATATGAATATGAGTGTCTGTTCTCCTAATAAAATATTTTGAAAATTTTGCAAGTGTCAGAAAATACTTTATATATATATGACAATAAAATGAGTTTAATATCTATAAGTATGAACACACATCTATCCATAAAGAAATTAATATGAATAGTGTGTCTGTTCTCCTAATAAAAATTTTTTAGTGTCAGAAAATACTTTATATATATATGACAATAAAATGAGTTTAAATAATAAGTATGACACACAATCTATCCATAAGAAATTAATATGAATATGTGTGTCTGTTCTCCTGATAAAATCTTTTTTAGTGTCAGAAAATACTTTATATATATATGACATAAAATGAGTTTAATATATATAAGTATGAACACACATCTATCGATAAAGAAATTAATATGAATATGAGTGTCTGTTCTCCTAATAAAATATTTTTTTGAAAAATTTGCAGTGTCAGAAAATACTTTATATATATATATATGACAATAAAATGAGTTTTAATATCTATAAGTATGAAACACATCTATCGATAAAGAAATTAATATGAATATGAGTGTCTGTTCTCCTAATAAAATATTTTTTTGAAAATTTTGCAAGTGTCAGAGAATACTTTATATATATATATGACAATAAAATTAGTTTAATATCTATAAGTATGAACACACATCTATCCATAAAGAAATTAATATGAATATGTGTGTCTGTTCTCCTGATAAAATATTTTTTAGTGTCAGAAAATACTTTATATATATATGACAATAAAATGAGTTTAATATATATAAGTATGAGCACACATCTATCGATAAAGAAATTAATATGAATATGAGTGTCTGTTTTCCTAATAAAATATTTTTTGAAAATTTTTGCAAGTGTCAGAAAATACTTTATATATATATGACAATAAAATGAGTTTAATATCTATAAGTATGAACACACATCTATCCATAAAAATTAATATGAATATGTGTGTCTGTTCTCCTAATAAAATATTTTTTTAGTGTCAAAAAATACTTTATATATATATGACAATAAAATGAGTTTAATATATATAAGTATGAACACACATCTATCCATAAAGAAATTAATATGAATATGTGTGTCTGTTCTCCTGATAAAATATTTTTTAGTGTCAGAAAATACTTTATATATATATGACAATAAAATGAGTTTAATATATATAAGTATGAACACACATCTATCCATAAAGAAATTAATATGAATATGTGTGTCTGTTCTCCTAATAAAATATTTTTTAGTGTCAGAAAATACTTTATATATATATATGACAATAAAATGAGTTTAATATATATAAGTATGAACACACATCTATCCATAAAGAAATTAATATGAATATGTGTGTCTGTTCTCCTGATAAATATTTTTTTAGTGTCAGAAAATACTTTATATATATATGACAAAAAATGAGTTTAATATTATAAGTATGAACACACATCTATCGATAAAGAAATTAATATGAATATGAGTGTCTGTTTTCCTAATAAAATATTTTTTGAAATTTTGCAAGTGTCAGAAAATACTTTATATATATATAGACAATAAAATGAGTTTAATATCTATAAGTATGAACACACATCTATCCATAAAGAAATTAATATGAATATGTGTGTCTGTTCTCCTGATAAAATATTTTTTAGTGTCAGAAAATACTTTATATATATATGACAATAAAATGAGTTTAATATATATAAGTATGAACACACATCTATCGATAAGAAATTAATATGAATATGAGTGTCTGTTCTCCTAATAAAATATTTTTTTGAAAATTTTGCAAGTGTCAGAAATACTTTATATATATATGACAATAAAATGAGTTTAATATCTATAAGTATGAACACACATCTATCCATAAAGAAATTAATATGAATATGTGTGTCTGTTCTCCTAATAAAATATTTTTAGTGTCAGAAAATACTTTATATATATATGACAATAAAATGAGTTTAATATATATAAGTATGAACACACATCTATCCATAAAGAAATTAATATGAATATGTGTGTCTGTTCTCCTGATAAAATATTTTTAGTGTCAGAAAATACTTTATATATATATGACAATAAAATGAGTTTAATATATATAAGTATGAACACACATCTATCGATAAAGAAATTAATATGAATATGAGTGTCTGTTCTCCTAATAAAATATTTTTTTGAAAAATTTGCAAGTGTCAAAAAATACGAAATACTTTATCTATATATATATATATATATATGACAATAAAATGAGTTTAATATATATAAGTATGAACACACATCTATCGATAAAGAAATTAATATGAATATGAGTGTCTGTTCTCCTAATAAAATATTTTTTTGAAAATTTTGCAAGTGTCAGAGAATACTTTATATATATATATGACAATAAAATTAGTTTAATATCTATAAGTATGAACACACATCTATCCATAAAGAAATTAATATGAATATGTGTGTCTGTTCTCCTAATAAAATATTTTTTAGTGTCAGAAAATACTTTATATATATATGACAATAAAATGAGTTTAATATATATAAGTATGAACACACATCTATCGATAAAGAAATTAATATGAATATGAGTGTCTGTTTTCCTAATAAAATATTTTTTTGAAAATTTGCAAGTGTCAGAAAATACTTTATATATATATGACAATAAAATGAGTTTAATATCTATAAGTATGAACACACATCTATCCATAAAGAAATTAATATGAATATGTGTGTCTGTTCTCCTAATAAAATATTTTTTAGTGTCAGAAAATACTTTATATATATATATGACAATAAAATGAGTTTAATATATATAAGTATGAACACACATCTATCCATAAAGAAATTAATAATAAATATGTGTGTCTGTTCTCCTAATAAAATATTTTTTTAGTGTCAGAAAAATACTTTATATATATATGACAATAAAATGAGTTTAATATCTATAAGTATGAACACACATCTATCCATAAGAAATTAATATGAATATGTGTGTCTGTTCTCCTGATAAAATATTTTTTAGTGTCAGAAAATACTTTATATATATATGACAATAAAATGAGTTTAATATATATAAGTATGAACACACATCTATCGATAAAGAAATTAATATGAATATGAGTGTCTGTTCTCCTAATAAAATATTTTTTTGAAAATTTTGCAAGTGTCAGAAAATACTTTATATATATATGACAATAAAATGAGTTTAATATCTATAAGTATGAACACACATCTATCCATAAAGAAATTAATATGAATATGTGTGTCTGTTCTCCTAATAAAATATTTTTTAGTGTCAGAAAATACTTTATATATATATGACAATAAAATGAGTTTAATAATATAAGTATGAACACACATCTATCCATAAAGAAATTAATATGAATATGTGTGTCTGTTCTCCTAATAAAATATTTTTTAGTGTCAGAAAATACTTTATATATATATGACAATAAAATGAGTTAAATATATAAGTATGAACACACATCTATCCATAAAGAAATTAATATGAATATGTGTGTCTGTTCTCCTAATAAAATATTTTTTAGGTGTCAGAAAATACTTTATATATATATACTATGACAATAAAATGAGTTTAATATATATAAGTATGAACACACATCTATCGATAAAGAAATTAATATGAATATGAGTGTCTGTTCTCCTAATAAAATTTTTTTGAAAATTTTTGCAAGTGTCAGAAATACTTTATATATATATGACAATAAAATAGTTTAATATCTATAAGTATGAACACACATCTATCCATAAAGAAATTAATATGAATATGTGTGTCTGTTCTCCTAATAAAATATTTTTTAGTGTCAGAAAATACTTTATATATATATGACAATAAAATGAGTTTAATATATATAAGTATGAACACACATCTATCCATAAAGAAATTAATATGAATATGTGTGTCTGTTCTCCTGATAAAATATTTTTTAGTGTCAGAAAATACTTTATATATATATGACAATAAAATGAGTTTAATATATATAAGTATGAACACACATCTATCGATAAAGAAATTAATATGAATATGAGTGTCTGTTTTCCTAATAAAATATTTTTTTGAAAATTTTGCAAGTGTCAGAAAATACTTTATATATATATGACAATAAAATGAGTTTAATATCTATAAGTATGAACACACATCTATCCATAAAGAAATTAATATGAATATGTGTGTCTGTTCTCCTAATAAAATATTTTTTTGTCAGAAAATACTTTATATATATATGACAATAAAATGAGTTTAATATATATAAGTATGAACACACATCTATCCATAAAGAAATTAATATGAATATGTGTGTCTGTTCTCCTGATAAAATATTTTTTAGTGTCAGAAAATACTTTATATATATATGACAATAAAATGAGTTTAATATATATAAGTATGAACACACATCTATCGATAAAGAAATTAATATGAATATGAGTGTCTGTTTCCTAATAAAATATTTTTTTGAAAATTTTGCAAGTGTCAGAAATACTTTATATATATATGACAATAAAATGAGTTTAATATCTATAAGTATGAACACACATCTATCCATAAAGAAATTAATATGAATATTGTGTCTGTTCTCCTAATAAAATATTTTTTAGTGTCAGAAAATACTTTATATATATATGACAATAAAATGAGTTTAATATATATAAGTATGAACACACATCTATCCATAAAGAAATTAATATGAATATGTGTGTCTGTTCTCCTGATAAATATTTTTTTAGTGTCAGAAAATACTTTATTATATATGACAATAAATGAGTTTTAATATATATAAGTATGAACACACATCTATCGATAAAGAAATTAATATGAATATGAGTGTCTGTTCTCCTAATAAAATATTTTTTTTGAAAATTTTGCAAGTGTCAGAAAATACTTTATATATATATATGACAATAAAATGAGTTTAATATCTATAAGTATGAACACACATCTATCCATAAAGAAATTAATATGAATATGTGTGTCTGTTCTCCTGATAAATATTTTTTAGTGTCAGAAAATACTTTATATATATATGACAATAAAATGAGTTTAATATATATAAGTATGAACACACATCTATCGATAAAGAAATTAATATGAATATGAGTGTCTGTTTTCCTAATAAAATATTTTTTTGAAAATTTTGCAAGTGTCAAAAATACTTTATATATATATGACAATAAAATGAGTTTAATATCTATAAGTATGAACACACATCTATCCATAAAGAAATTAATATGAATATGTGTGTCTGTTCTCCTAATAAAATATTTTTTAGTGTCAGAAAATACTTTATATATATATGACAATAAAATGAGTTTAATATATATAAGTATGAACACACATCTATCCATAAAGAAATTAATATGAATATGTGTGTCTGTTCTCCTAATAAAATATTTTTTAGTGTCAGAAAATACTTTATATATATATGACAATAAAATGAGTTTAATATATATAAGTATGAACACACATCTATCCATAAAGAAATTAATATGAATATGTGTGTCTGTTCTCCTAATAAAATATTTTTTAGTGTCAGAAAATACTTTATATATATATGACAATAAAATGAGTTTAATATATATAAGTATGAACACACATCTATCCATAAAGAAATTAATATGAATATGTGTGTCTGTTCTCCTAATAAAATATTTTTTAGTGTCAGAAAATACTTTATATATATATGACAATAAAATGAGTTTAATATATATAAGTATGAACACACATCTATCGATAAAGAAATTAATATGAATATGAGTGTCTGTTTTCCTAATAAAATATTTTTTTGAAAATTTTGCAAGTGTCAGAAAATACTTTATATATATATATGACAATAAAATGAGTTTAATATCTATAAGTATGAACACACATCTATCCATAAAGAAATTAATATGAATATGTGTGTCTGTTCTCCTGATAAAATATTTTTTAGTGTCAGAAAATACTTTATATATATATGACAATAAAATGAGTTTAATATCTATAAGTATGAACACACATCTATCCATAAAGAAATTAATATGAATATGTGTGTCTGTTCTCCTAATAAAATATTTTTTAGTGTCAGAAAATACTTTATATATATATGACAATAAAATGAGTTTAATATATATAAGTATGAACACACATCTATCCATAAAGAAATTAATATGAATATGTGTGTCTGTTCTCCTAATAAAATATTTTTAGTGTCAGAAAATACTTTATATATATATATGACAATAAAATGAGTTTAATATATATAAGTATGAACACACATCTATCCATAAAGAAATTAATATGAATATGTGTGTCTGTTCTCCTAATAAAATATTTTTTAGTGTCAGAAAATACTTTATATATATATGACAATAAAATGAGTTTAATATATATAAGTATGAACACACATCTATCGATAAAGAAATTAATATGAATATGAGTGTCTGTTCTCCTAATAAAATATTTTTTTGAAAATTTTGCAAGTGTCAGAAAATACTTTATATATATATGACATAAAATGATTTTAATATATATAAGTATGAACACACATCTATCCATAAAGAAATTAATATGAATATGTGTGTCTGTTCTCCTAATAAATATTTTTTAGTGTCAGAAAATACTTTATATATATATATATGACAATAAAATGAGTTTAATATATAAGTATGAACACACATCTATCCATAAGAAATTAATATGAATATGTGTGTCTGTTCTCCTAATAAAATATTTTTTAGTGTCAGAAAATACTTTATATATATGACAATAAAATGAGTTTAATATTATAAGTATGAACACACATCTATCCATAAAGAAATTAATATGAATATGTGTGTCTGTTCTCCTGATAAAATATTTTTTAGTGTCAGAAATACTTTATATATATATGACAATAAAATGAGTTTAATATATATAAGTATGAACACACATCTATCCATAAAGAAATTAATATGAATATGTGTGTCTGTTCTCCTGATAAAATATTTTTTAGTGTCAAAAAAGAAAAATACTTTATATATATATGACAATAAAATGAGTTTAATATTATAAGTATGAACACACATCTATCGATAAAGAAATTAATATGATATGAGTGTCTGTTTTCCTAATAAAATATTTTTTTGAAATTTTGCAAGTGTCAGAAAATACTTTATATATATATGACAATAAAATGAGTTTATATCTATAAGTATGAACACACATCTATCCATAAAGAAATTAATATGAATATGTGTGTCTGTTCTCCTAATAAAATATTTTTTAGTGTCAGAAAATACTTTATATATATATGACAATAAAATGAGTTTAATATATATAAGTATGAACACACATCTATCCATAAAGAAATTAATATGAATATGTGTGTCTGTTCTCCTGATAAAATATTTTTTAGTGTCAGAAAATACTTTATATATATATGACAATAAAATGAGTTTAATATATATAAGTATGAACACACATCTATCGATAAAGAAATTAATATGAATATGAGTGTCTGTTCTCCTAATAAAATATTTTTTTGAAAATTTTGCAAGTGTCAGAAAATACTTTATATATATATGACAATAAAATGAGTTTAATATCTATAAGTATGAACACACATCTATCCATAAAGAAATTAATATGAATATGTGTGTCTGTTCTCCTAATAAAATATTTTTTAGTGTCAGAAATACTTTATATATATATGACAATAAAATGAGTTTAATATATATAAGTATGAACACACATCTATCGATAAAGAAATTAATATGAATATGAGTGTCTGTTTTCCTAATAAATTATTTTACAATGACAATAAAATGAGTTTAATATCTATAAGTATGAACACACATCTATCCATAAAGAAATTAATATGAATATGTGTGTCTGTTCTCCTAATAAAATATTTTTTAGTGTCAGAAAATACTTTATATATATATGACAATAAAATGAGTTTAATATATATAAGTATGAACACACATCTATCCATAAAGAAATTAATATGAATATGTGTGTCTGTTCTCCTGATAAAATATTTTTTAGTGTCAGAAAATACTTTATATATATATGACAATAAAATGAGTGTCTGTTCTACTAATAAAATATTTTTTAGTGTCAGAAAATACTTTATATATATATGACAATAAAATGAGTTTAATATCTATAAGTATGAACACACATCTATCCATAAAGAAATTAATATGAATATGTGTGTCTGTTCTCCTAATAAAATATTTTTAGTGTCAGAAATACTTTATATTATATGACAATAAAATGAGTTTATATATATAAGTATGAACACACATCTATCGATAAAGAAATTAATATGAATATGAGTGTCTGTTCTCCTAATAAAATATTTTTTGAAAATTTTGCAAGTGTCAGAAAATACTTTATATATATATATGACAATAAAATGAGTTTAATATATATAAGTATGAACACACATCTATCCATAAAGAAATTAATATGAATATGTGTGTCTGTTCTCCTAATAAAATATTTTTAGTGTCAGAAAATACTTTATATATATATGACAATAAAATGAGTTTAAATATATAAGTATGAACACACATCTATCGATAAAGAAATTAATATGAATATGAGTGTCTGTTTCCTAATAAATATTTTTTTGAAAATTTTGCAAGTGTCAGAAAATACTTTATATATATATGACAATAAAATGAGTTTAATATCTATAAGTATGAACACACATCTATCCATAAAGAAATTAATATGAATATGTGTGTCTGTTCTCCTAATAAATATTTTTTAGTGTCAGAAAATACTTTATATATATATGACAATAAAATGAGTTTAATATATATAAGTATGAACACACATCTATCCATAAAGAAATTAATATGAATATGTGTGTGTTCTCCTGATAAAATATTTTTTAGTGTCAGAAAATACTTTATATATATATGACAATAAAATGAGTTTAATATATATAAGTATGAACACACATCTATCGATAAAGAAATTAATATGAATATGAGTGTCTGTTCTCCTAATAAAATATTTTTTGAAAAATTTTGCAAGTGTCAGAAAATACTTTATATATATATATATAT
>NW_020539222.1:0-21250 GCF_003426905.1 Ctenocephalides felis
TATATATATATTATATATGACAATAAAATGAGTTTAATATATAAAGTATGAACACACATCTATCGATAAAGAATTAATATGAATATGAGTGTCTGTTCTCCTAATAAAATATTTTTTTGAAAATTTTGCAAGTGTCATAAATACTTATATATATATGACAATAAAATTAGTTTAATATCTATAAGTATGAACACACATCTATCCATAAAGAAATTAATATGAATATGTGTGTCTGTTCTCCTAATAAAATATTTTTAGTGTCAGAAAATACTTTATATATATATGACAATAAAATGAGTTTAATATCTATAAGTATGAACACACATCTATCCATAAAGAAATTAATATGAATATGTGTGTCTGTTTCCTAATAAAATATTTTTTAGTGTCAGAAAATAAATACTTTATATATATATGACAATAAAATGAGTTAATATATATAAGTATGAACACACATCTATCCATAAAGAAATTAATATGAATATGTGTGTCTGTTCTCCTAATAAAATATTTTTTAGTGTCAGAAAATACTTTATATATATATGACAATAAAATGAGTTTAATATATATAAGTATGAACACACATCTATCCATAAAGAAATTAATATGAATATGTGTGTCTGTTCTCCTGATAAAATATTTTTTAGTGTCAGAAAATACTTTATATATATATGACAATAAAATGAGTTTAATATATATAAGTATGAACACACATATCGATAAAGAAATTAATATGAATATGTGTGTCTGTTCTCCTAATAAAATATTTTTTGAAAATTTTGCAAGTGTCAGAAAATACTTTATATATATATGACAATAAAATGAGTTTAATTATATAAGTATGAACACACATCTATCCATAAAGAAATTAATATGAATATGTGTGTCTGTTCTCCTAATAAAATATTTTTAGTGTCAGAAAATACTTTATATATATATGACAATAAAATGAGTTTTATATATATAAGTATGAACACACATCTATCCATAAAGAAATTAATATGAATATGTGTGTCTGTTCTCCTGATAAAATATTTAGTGTCAGAAAATACTTTATATATATATGACAATAAAATGAGTTTAATATATATAAGTATGAACACACATCTATCGATAAAGAAATTAATATGAATATGAGTGTCTGTTTCCTAATAAATATTTTTTTGAAAATTTTGCAAGTGTCAGAAAATACTTATATATATATGACAATATAAAATGAGTTAATATCTATAAGTATGAACACACATCTATCCATAAAGAAAGAAATTAATAATATGTGTGTCTGTTCTCCTGATAAAATATTTTTAGTGTCAGAAAATACTTTATATATATATGACAATAAAATGAGTTTAATATATATAAGTATGAACACACATCTATCGATAAAGAAATTAATATGAATATGAGTGTCTGTTTCCTAATAAAATATTTTTTGAAAATTTTGCAAGTGTCAGAAAATACTTTATATATATATGACAATAAAATGAGTTTAATATCTATAAGTATGAAACACATCTATCCATAAAGAAATTAATATGAATATGTGTGTCTGTTCTCCTAATAAAATATTTTTTGTGTCAGAAAATACTTTATATATATATGACAATAAAATGAGTTTAATATCTATAAGTATGAACACACCTCTATCCATAAAGAAATTAATATGAATATGTGTGTCTGTTCTCCTGAAAAAATATTTTTTAGTGTCAGAAAATACTTTATATATATATGACAATAAAATGAGTTTAATATATATAAGTATGAACACACATCTATCCATAAAGAAATTAATATGAATATGTGTGTCTGTTCTCCTGATAAAATATTTTTTAGTGTCAGAAAATACTTTATATATATGACAATAAAATGAGTTTAATATATATAAGTATGAACACACATCTATCGATAAAGAAATTAATATGAATATGAGTGTCTGTTTTCCTAATAAAATATTTTTTTGAAAATTTTGCAAGTGTCAGAAAATACTTTATATATATATGACAATAAAATGAGTTTAATATCTATAAGTATGAACACACATCTATCCATAAAGAAATTAATATGAATATGTGTGTCTGTTCTCCTAATAAAATATTTTTAGTGTCAGAAAATACTTTATTATATATATATGACAATAAAATGAGTTTAATATATACAAGTATGAACACACATCTATCCATAAAGAAATTAATATGAATATGTGTGTCTGTTCTCCTGATAAAATATTTTTTAGTGTCAGAAAATACTTTATATATATATGACAATAAAATGAGTTTAATATATATAAGTATGAACACACATCTATCGATAAAGAAATTAATATGAATATGAGTGTCTGTTTTCCTAATAAAATATTTTTTTGAAAATTTTGCAAGTGTCAGAAAATACTTTATATATATATGACAATAAAATGAGTTTAATATCTATAAGTATGAACACACATCTATCCATAAAGAAATTAATATGAATATGTGTGTCTGTTCTCCTAATAAAATATTTTTTAGTGTCAGAAAATACTTTATATATATATATATGACAATAAAATGAGTTTTAATATATAAGTATGAACACACATCTATCCATAAAGAAATTAATATGAATATGTGTGTCTGTTCTCCTGATAAAATATTTTTAGTGTCAGAAAATACTTTATATATATATGACAATAAAATGAGTTTAATATATATAAGTATGAACACACATCTATCGATAAAGAAATTAATATGAATATGAGTGTCTGGTTTCCTAATAAAATATTTTTTTGAAAATTTTGCAAGTGTCAGAAAATACTTTATATATATATGACAATAAAATGAGTTTAATATCTATAAGTATGAACACACATCTATCCATAAAGAAATTAATATGAATATGTGTGTCTGTTCTCCTAATAAATATTTTTTAGTGTCAGAAAATACTTTATATATATATATGACAATAAAATGAGTTTAATATATAAGTATGAACACACATCTATCCATAAAGAATATGAATATGTGTCTGTTCTCCTGATAAAATATTTTTTAGTGTCAGAAAATACTTTATATATATATGACAATAAAATGAGTTTAATATATATAAGTATGAACACACATCTATCGATAAAAAAATTAATATGAATATGAGTGTCTGTTTTCCTAATAAAATATTTTTTGAAAATTTTGCAAGTGTCAGAAAATACTTTATATATATATGACAATAAAATGAGTTAATATCTATAAGTATGAACACACATCTATCCATAAAGAAATTAATATGAATATGTGTGTCTGTTCTCCTAATAAAATATTTTTTAGTGTCAGAAAATACTTTATATATATATGACAATAAAATGAGTTTAATATATATAAGTATGAACACACATCTATCCATAAAGAAATTAATATGAATATGTGTGTCTGTTCTCCTGAATAAAATATTTTTTGTAGTGTCAGAAAATACTTTATATATATATGACAATAAAATGAGTTTAATATATAAGTATGAACACACATCTATCGATAAAGAAATTAATATGAATATGAGTGTCTGTTTCCTAATAAATATTTTTTGAAATTTTGCAAGTGTCAGAAAATACTTTATATATATATGACAATAAAATGAGTTTAAATATATATATAAGTATGAACACACATCTATCGATAAAGAAATTAATATGAATATGAGTGTCTGTTCTAATAAATATTTTTGAAAAATTTTGCAAGTGTCAGAAAATACTTTATATATATATGACAATAAAATGAGTTTAATATATATAAGTATGAACACACATCTATCCATAAAGAAATTAATATGAATATGTGTGTCTGTTCTCCTAATAAAATATTTTTTAGTGTGAAAATACTGTACAGAGATATATATATATATATATATATATATATGACAATAAAATGAGTTTAATATATATAAGTATGTTGAACACACATCTATCCATAAAGAAATTAATATGAATATGTGTGTCTGTTCTCCTAATAAAATATTTTTTAGTGTCAGAAAATACTTTATATATATATGACAATAAAATGAGTTTAATATATATAAGTATGAACACACATCTATCCATAAAGAAATTAATATGAATATGTGTGTCTGTTCTCCTGATAAAATATTTTTTAGTGTCAGAAAAATACTTTATATATATATGACAATAAAATGAGTTTAATATCTATAAGTATGAACACACACATATCCATAAAGAAATTAATATGAATATGTGTGTCTGTTCTCCTAATAAAATATTTTTTAGTGTCAGAAAATACTTTATATATATATGACAATAAAATGAGTTTAATATATATAAGTATGAACACACATCTATCCATAAAGAAATTAATATGAATATGTGTCTGTTCTCCTGATAAAATATTTTTTAGTGTCAGAAAATACTTTATAATATATGACAATAAAATGAGTTTAATATATATAAGTATGAACACACATCTATCGATAAAGAAATTAATATGAATATGAGTGTCTGTTTTCTACTAATAAATATTTTTTGAAAATTTGCAAGTGTCAGAAAATACTTTATATATATATATGACAATAAAATGAGTTTAATATCTATAAGTATGAACACACATCTATCCATAAAGAAATTAATATGAATATGTGTGTCTGTTCTCCTAATAAAATATTTTTAGTGTCAGAAAATACTTTATATATATATGACAATAAAATGAGTTTAATATATATAAGTATGAACACACATCTATCCATAAAGAAATTAATATGATATGTGTGTGTCTGTTCTGATAAAATATTTTTTAGTGTCAGAAAATACTTTATATATATATGACAATAAAATGAGTTTAATATATATAAGTATGAACACACATCTATCGATAAAGAAATTAATATGAATATGAGTGTCTGTTTTCCTAATAAATATTTTTTTGAAAATTTTGCAAGTGTCAGAAAATACTTTATATATATATGACAATAAAATGAGTTTAATATCTATAAGTATGAACACACATCTATCCATAAAGAAATTAATATGAATATGTGTGTCTGTTCTCCTGATAAATATTTTTTAGTGTCAGAAAATACTTTATATATATATGACAATAAAATGAGGTTTAATATATATAAGTATGAACACACATCTATCGATAAAGAAATTAATATGAATATGAGTGTCTGTTTTCCTAATAAAATTTTTTGAAAATTTTGCAAGTGTCAGAAAATACTTTATATATATATGACAATAAAATGAGTTTAATATCTATAAGTATGAAACACATCTATCCATAAAGAAATTAATATGAATATGTGTGTCTGTTCTCCTAATAAAATATTTTTTAGTGTCAGAAAATACTTTATATATATATGACAATAAAATGAGTTTAATATATATAAGTATGAACACACATCTATCCATAAAGAAATTAATATGAATATGTGTGTCTGTTCTCCTGATAAAATATTTTTAGTGTCAGAAAATACTTTATATATATATGACAATAAAATGAGTTTAATATATATAAGTATGAAACACACATCTATCGATAAAGAAATAATATGAATATGAGTGTCTGTTCTCCATAAAATTTTTTTTGAAAATTTTGCAAGTGTCAGAAAATACTTATATATATATATGACAATAAAATGAGTTTAATATATATAAGTATGAACACACATCTATCCATAAAGAAATTAATATGAATATGTGTGTCTGTTCTCCTAATAAAATATTTTTTAGTGTCAGAAAATACTTTATATATATATGACAATAAAATGAGTTTAATATATATAAGTATGAACACACATCTATCCATAAAGAAATTAATATGAATATGTGTGTCTGTTCTCCTAATAAAATATTTTTTAGTGTCAGAAAATACTTTATATATATATGACAATAAAATGAGTTTAATATATATAAGTATGAACACACATCTATCCAAAGAAATTAATATGTGTGTCTGTTCTCCTGATAAAATATTTTTAGTGTCAGAAAATACTTTATATATATATGACAATAAAATGAGTTTAATATATAAGTATGAACACACATCTATCGATAAAGAAATTAATATGAATATGAGTGTCTGTTTTCCTAATAAAATATTTTTTTGAAAAGTTTGCAAGTGTCAGAAAATACTTTATATATATATGACAATAAAATGAGTTTAATATCTATAAGTATGAACACACATCTATCCATAAAGAAATTAATATGAATATGTGTGTCTGTTCTCCTAATAAAATATTTTAGTGTCAGAAAATACTTTATATATATATATATGACAATAAAATGAGTTTAATATATAAAGTATGAACACACATCTATCCATAAAGAAATTAATATGAATATGTGTGTCTGTTCTCCTGATAAAAATTTTTTTAGTGTCAGAAAATACTTTATATATATATGACAATAAAATGAGTTTAATATATATAAGTATGAACACACATCTATCGATAAAGAAATTAATATGAATATGAGTGTCTGTTTTCCTAATAAAATTTTTTTGAAAATTTTGCAAGTGTCAGAAAATACTTTATATATATATGACAATAAAATGAGTTTAATATCTATAAGTATGAACACACATCTATCATAAAGAAATTAATATGAATATGTGTGTCTGTTCTCCTAATAAAATTTTTTAGTGTCAGAAAAATACTTTATATATATATGACAATAAAATGAGTTTAATATATATAAGTATGAACACACATCTATCCATAAAGAAATTAATATGAATATGTGTGTCTGTTCTCCTGATAAAATATTTTTTAGTGTCAGAATAATTACTATATATATATGACAATAAAATGAGTTTAATATATATAAGTATGACACACATCTATCGATAAAGAAATTAATATGAATGAGTGTCTGTTCCTAATAAAATATTTTTTTGAAAATTTTGCAAGTGTCAGAAAATACTTTATATATATATATGACAATAAAATGAGTTTAATATCTATAAGTATGAACACACATCTATCCATAAAGAAATTAATATGAATATGTGTGTCTGTTCTCCTAATAAAATATTTTTAGTGTCAGAAAATACTTTATATATATATATATATATGATAAAATGAGTTTAATATATATAAGTATGAACACACATCTATCCATAAAGAAATTAATATGAATATGTGTGTCTGTTCTCCTATAAAATATTTTTTAGTGTCAGAAAATACTTTATATATATATGACAATAAAATGAGTTTAATATATATAAGTATGAACACACATCTATCCATAAAGAAATTAATATGAATATGTGTGTCTGTTCTCCTAATAAAAATATTTTTAGTGTCAGAAAATACTTTATATATATATGACAATAAAATGAGTTTAATATATATAAGTATGAACACACATCTATCCATAAAGAAATTAATATGAATATGTGTGTCTGTTCTCCTAAAAAATATTTTTTAGTGTCAGAAAATACTTATATATATATATGACAATAAAATGAGTTTAATATATATAAGTATGAACACACATCTATCCATAAAGAAATTAATATGAATATGTGTGTCTGTTCTCCTGATAAAATATTTTAGTGTCAGAAAATACTTTATATATATATGACAATAAAATGAGTTTAATATATATAAGTATGAACACACATCTATCGATAAAGAAATTAATATGAATATGAGTGTCTGTTTTCCTAATAAATATTTTTTTGAAAATTTTGCAAGTGTCAGAAAATACTTTATTATATATATATGACAATAAAATGAGTTTAATATCTATAAGTATGAACACACATCTATCCATAAAGAAATTAATATGAATATGTGTGTCTGTTCTCCTAATAAAATATTTTAGTGTCAGAAAATACTTTATATATATATGACAATAAAATGAGTTTAATATATATAAGTATGAACACACATCTATCCATAAAGAAATTAATATGAATATGTGTGTCTGTTCTCCTGATAAAATTTTTTTAGTGTCAGAAAATACTTTATATATATATGACAATAAAATGAGTTTAATATATATAAGTATGAACACACATCTATCGATAAAGAAATTAATATGAATATGAGTGTCTGTTTTCCTAATAAAATATTTTTGAAAATTTTGCAAGTGTCAGAAAATACTTTATATATATATTGACAATAAAATGAGTTTAATATATATAAGTATGAACACACATCTATCCATAAAGAAATTAATATGAATATGTGTGTGTTCTCCTGATAAAATATTTTTTAGTGTCAGAAAATACTTTTATATATATATGACAATAAAATGAGTTTAATATATATAAGTATGAACACACATCTATCGATAAAGAAATTAATATGAATATGAGTGTCTGTTTTCCTAATAAATATTTTTTTGAAAATTTTGCAAGTGTCAGAAAATACTTTATATATATATGACAATAAAATGAGTTTAATATCTATAAGTATGAACACACATCTATCCATAAAGAAATTAATATGAATATGTGTGTCTGTCTCCTAATAAAATATTTTTTAGTGTCAGAAAATACTTATATATATATGACAATAAAATGAGTTTAATATATATAAGTATGAACACACATCTATCATAAAGAAATTAATATGAATATGTGTGTCTGTTCTCCTGATAAAATATTTTTAGTGTCAGAAAATACTTTATATATATGACAATAAAATGAGTTTAATATATATAAGTATGAAACACACATCTATCGATAAAGAAATTAATATGAATATGAGTGTCTGTTTTCCTAATAAATAATTTTTTTGAAAATTTTGCAAGTGTCAGAAAATACTTATATATATATATATGACAATTAAAATGAGTTAATATCTATAAGTATGAACACACATCTATCCATAAAGAAATTAATATGAATATGTGTGTCTGTTCTCCTAATAAAATATTTTTTAGTGTCAGAAAATACTTTTATATATATATATGACAATAAAATGAGTTTAATATATATAAGTATGAACACACATCTATCCATAAAGAAATTAATATGAATATGTGTGTCTGTTCTCCTAATAAAATATTTTTAGTGTCAGAAAATACTTATATATATATATGACAATAAAATGAGTTTAATATATATAAGTATGAACACACATCTATCGATAAAGAAATTAATATGAATATGAGTGTCTGTTTCCTAATAAAATATTTTTTTGAAATTTTGCAAGTGTCAGAAAATACTTTATATATATATGACAATAAAATGAGTTTAATATCTATAAGTATGAACACACATCTATCCATAAAGAAATTAATATGAATATGTGTGTCTGTTCTCCTGATAATAAAATATTTTTAGTGTCAGAAAATACTTTATATATATATGACAATAAAATGAGTTTAATATATATAAGTATGAACACACATCTATCGATAAAGAAATTAATATGAATATGAGGTCTGTTTTCCTAATAAAATATTTGAAAATTTTAAGTGTCAGAAAATACTTTATATATATATGACAATAAAATGAGTTAATATCTATAAGTATGAACACACATCTATCCATAAAGAAATTAATATGAATATGTGTGTCTGTTTCTCCTAATAAAATATTTTTTAGTGTCAGAAAATACTTTATATATATATGACAATAAATGAGTTTAATATCTATAAGTATGAACACACATCTATCCATAAAGAAATTAATATGAATATGTGTTCTGTTCTCCTGAATAAAATATTTTTTAGTGTCAGAAAATACTTTTATATATATGACAATAAAATGAGTTTAATATATATAAGTATGAACAACATCTATCCATAAAGAAATTAATATGATATGTGTGTCTGTTCTCCTAATAAAATATTTTTAGTGTCAGAAAATACTTTATATATATATGACAATAAAATGAGTTTAATATATATAAGTATGAACACACATCTATCGATAAAGAAATAATATGAATATGTGTGTCTGTTCTCCTAATAAAATATTTTTTTGAAAATTTTGCAGTGTCAAGAAAACTTTATATATATATGACAATAAAATGAGTGGTTTAATATCTATAAGTAATGAATGAACACAATCTATCCATAAAGAAAGAATTAATATGAATATGTGGTCTGTTCTCCTAATAAAATATTTTTTAGTGTCAGAAAATACTTTATATATATATATATATATGACAATAAAATGAGTTTAATATATAAGTATGAACACACATCTATCCATAAAGAAATTAATATGAATATGTGTGTCTGTTCTCCTATAAAATATTTTTAGTGTCAGAAAATACTTTATATATATATGACAATAAAATGAGTTTAATATATATAAGTATGAACACACATCTATCCATAAAGAAATTAATATGAATATGTGTGTCTGTTTTCCTAATAAATATTTTTTTGTTTTAGTGTCAGAAAATACTTTATATATATATATGACAATAAAATGAGTTTAATATATATAAGTATGAACACAACATCTATCCATAAAGAAATTAATATGAATATGTGTGCTGTTCTCCTAATAAAATATTTTTTAGTGTCAGAAAATACTTTATATATATATATATATGACAATAAAATGAGTTTAATATATATAAGTATGAACACACATCTATCCATAAGAAATTAATATGAATATGTGTGTCTGTTCTCCTGATAAAAATTTTTTAGTGTCAGAAAATACTTTATATATATATGACAATAAAATGAGTTTAATATATATAGTATGAACACACATCTATCGATAAAGAAATTAATATGAATATGAGTGTCTGTTTTCCTAATAAAATATTTTTTTGAAAATTTTGCAAGTGTCAGAAAATACTTTATATATATATGACAATAAAATGAGTTTAATATCTATAAGTATGAACACACATCTATCCATAAAGAAATTAATATGAATATGTGTGTCTGTTCTCCTAATAAAATATTTTTTAGTGTCAGAAAATACTTTATATATATATGACAATAAAATGAGTTTAATATATATAAGTATGAACACACATCTATCCATAAAGAAATAATATGAATGTGTCTGTTTCTCCTGATAAAATATTTTTTAGTGTCAGAAAATACTTTATATATATATGACAATAAAATGAGTTTAATATATATAAGTATGAACACACATCTATCGATAAAGAAATTAATATGATATGAGTGTCTGTTTTCCTAATAAAATATTTTTTGAAATTTTGCAAGTGTCAAATACTTTATATATATATGACAATAAAATGAGTTTAATATCTATAAGTATGAACACACATCTATCCATAAAGAATTAATATGAATATGTGTGTCTGTTCTCCTAATAAAATATTTTTTAGTGTCAGAAAATACTTTATATATATATGACAATAAAATGAGTTAATATATATAAGTATGAACACACATCTATCCATAAAGAAATTAATATGAATATGTGTGTCTGTTCTCCTGATAAAATATTTTTTAGTGTCAGAAAATACTTTATATATATATGACAATAAAATGAGTTTAATATATATAAGTATGAACACACACATCTATCGATAAAGAAATTAATATGAATATGAGTGTCTGTTTTCCTAATAAATATTTTTTTTAAATTTTGCAAGTGTCAGAAATACTTTATATATATATGACAATAAAATGAGTTTAATATCTATAAGTATGAACACACATCTATCCATAAAGAAATTAATATGATATGTGTGTCTGTTCTCCTAATAAAATATTTTTTAGTGTCAGAAAATACTTTATATATATATGACAATAAAATGAGTTTAATATATATAAGTATGAACACACATCTATCCATAAAGAAATTAATATGAATATGTGTGTCTGTTCTCTCCTGATAAAATATTTTTAGTGTCAGAAAATACTTTATATATATGACAATAAAATGAGTTTAATATATATAAGTATGAACACACATCTATCGATAAAGAAATTAATATGAATATGAGTGTCTGTTCTAATAAAATATTTTTTTGAAAATTTGCAAGTGTCAGAAAATACTTTATATATATATATGACAATAAAATTAGTTTAATATCTATAAGTATGAACACACATCTATCCATAAAGAAATTAATATGAATATGTGTGTCTGTTCTCCTAATAAAATATTTTTTTTGTCAGAAAATACTTTATATATATATATATATGACAATAAAATGAGTTTAATATATATAAGTATGAACACACATCTATCCATAAAGAAATTAATATGAATATGTGTGTCTGTTCTCCTAATAAAATATTTTTTAGTGTCAGAAATACTTTATATATATATGACAATAAAATGAGTTTAATATATATAAGAAACACACATCTATCCATAAAGAAATTAATATGAATATGTGTGTCTGTTCTCCTAATAAATATTTTTTAGTGTCAGAAAATACTTTATATATATATGACAATAAAATGAGTTTATATATATAAGTATGAACACACATCTATCCATAAAGAAATTAATATGAATATGTGTGTCTGTTCTCCTAATAAAATATTTTTTAGTGTCAGAAAATACTTTATATATATATGACAATAAAATGAGTTTAATATATATAAGTATGAACACACATCTATCCATAAAGAAATTAATATGAATATGTGTGTCTGTTCTCCTGATAAAATATTTTTTAGTGTCAGAAAATACTTTATATATATATGACAATAAAATGAGTTTAATATATATAAGTATGAACACCATCTATCGATAAAGAAATTAATATGAATATGAGTGTCTGTTTTCCTAATAAAATATTTTTTTGAAATTTTGCAAGTGTCAGAAAATACTTTATATATATATGACAATAAAATGAGTTTAATATCTATAAGTATGAACACACATCTATCCATAAAGAAATTAATATGAATATGTGTGTCTGTTCTCCTAATAAAATATTTTTTAGTGTCAGAAAATACTTTATATATTATGACAATAAAATGAGTTTAATATATATAAGTATGAACACCATCTATCCATAAAGAAATTAATATATGTGTGTCTGTTCTCCTGATAAAATATTTTTTAGTGTCAGAAAATACTTTATATATATATGACAATAAAATGAGTTTAATATATATAAGTATGAGCACACATCTATCGATAAAGAAATTAATATGAATATGAGTGTCTGTTTCCTAATAAAATATTTTTTTGAAAATTTTGCAAGTGTCAGAAATACTTTATATATATATGACAATAAAATGAGTTTAATATCTATAAGTATGAACACACATCTATCCATAAAGAAATTAATATGAATATGTGTGTCTGTTCTCCTGATAAAATATTTTTTAGTGTCAGAAATACTTTATATATATATGACAATAATGAGTTTAATATATATAAGTATGAACACACATCTATCGATAAAGAAATTAATATGAATGAGTGTCTGTTTTCCTAATAAAATATTTTTTTGAAAATTTTGCAAGTGTCAGAAAATACTTTATATATATATGACAATAAAATGAGTTTAATATCTATAAGTATGAACACACATCTATCCATAAAGAAATTAATATGAATATGTGTGTCTGTTCTCCTAATAAAATATTTTTTAGTGTCAGAAAATACTTTATATATATATGACAATAAAATGAGTTTAATATATAAGTATGAACACACATCTATCCATAAAGAAATTAATATGAATATGTGTGTCTGTTCTCCTGATAAAATATTTTTTAGTGTCAGAAAATACTTTTATATATATGACAATAAATGAGTTTAATATATATAAGTATGAACACACATCTATCGATAAAGAAATTAATATGAATATGAGTGTCTGTTCTCCTAATAAAATATTTTTTGAAAATTTTGCAAGTGTCAGAATAATATATATATGATATATATAAATATATATATATGACAATAAATGAGTTTAAATATATAAGTATGAACACAATCTATCGATAAAAAAAATTAATATGAATATGAGTGTCTGTTTCCTAATAAAATATTTTTTAAAAGTTTCAGTGTCAGAAAATACTTTATATATATATATGACAATAAAATGAGTTTAATATTATAAGTATGAACACACATCTATCCATAAAGAAATTAATATGAATATGTGTGTCTGTTCTCCTGAAAAAATTTTTTAGTGTCAGAAAATACTTATATATATATGACAATAAAATGAGTTTAATATATATAAGTATGAACACACATCTATCGATAAAGAAATTAATATGAATATGAGTGTCTGTTTCCCTAATAAAATATTTTTTGAAAATTTTGCAGTGTCAGAAAATACTTTATATATATATGACAATAAAATGAGTTTAATATCTATAAGTATGAACACACATCTATCCATAAAGAAATTAATATGAATATGTGTGTCTGTTCTCCTAATAAAATATTTTTTAGTGTCAGAAAATACTTTATATATATATATGACAATAAAATGAGTTTAATATATATAAGTATGAACACACATCTATCCATAAAGAAATTAATATGAATATGTGTGTCTGTTCTCCTGATAAAATATTTTTTAGTGTCAGAAAATACTTTATATATATATATGACAATAAAATGAGTTTAATATATATAAGTATGAACACACATCTATCGATAAAGAAATTAATATGAATATGAGTGTCTGTTCTACTAATAAAATATTTTTTTGAAAAATTTTGCAAGTGTCAGAAAATACTTTATATATATATATGACAATAAAATGAGTTTAATATATATAAGTATGAACACACATCTATCCATAAAGAAATTAATATGAATATGTGTGTCTGTTCTCCTAATAAAATATTTTTTAGTGTCAGAAAATACTTTATATATATATGACAATAAAATGAGTTTAATATATATAAGTATGAACACACATCTATCCATAAAGAAATTAATATGAATATGTGTGTCTGTTCTCCTGATAAAATATTTTTTAGTGTCAGAAAATACTTTATATATATATGACAATAAAATGAGTTTAATATATATAAGTATGAACACACATCTATCGATAAAGAAATTAATATGAATATGAGTGTCTGTTTCCTAATAAAATATTTTTGAAAATTTGCAAGTGTCAGAAAATACTTTATATATATATGACAATAAAATGAGTTTAAATCTATAAGTATGAAACACACATCTATCCATAAAGAAATTAATATGAATATGTGTGTCTGTTCTCCTAATAAAATATTTTTTAGTGTCAGAAAATACTTTATATATATATGACAATAAAATGAGTTTAATATATATAAGTATGAACACACATCTATCCATAAAGAAATTAATATGAATATGTGTGTCTGTTCTCCTGATAAAATTTTTTTAGTGTCAGAAAATACTTTATATATATATGACAATAAAATGAGTTTAATATATATAAGTATGAACACACATCTATCCATAAAGAAATTAATATGAATATGTGTGTCTGTTCTCCTAATAAAATATTTTTAGTGTCAGAAAATACTTTATATATATATGACAATAAAATGAGTTTAATATATATAAGTATGAACACACATCTATCCATAAAGAAATTAATATGAATATGTGTGTCTGTTCTCCTGATAAAATATTTTTTAGTGTCAGAAAATACTTTATATATATATGACAATAAAATGAGTTTAATATATATAAGTATGAACACACATCTATCGATAAAGAAATTAATATGAATATGAGTGTCTGTTTCCTAATAAAATATTTTTTTGAAAATTTTGCAAGTGTCAGAAAATACTTTATATATATATGACAATAAAATGAGTTTAATATCTATAAGTATGAACACACATCTATCCATAAAGAAATTAATATGAATATGTGTGTCTGTTCTCCTAATAAAATATTTTTAGTGTCAGAAAATACTTTATATATATATGACAATAAAATGAGTTTAATATATATAAGTATGAACACACATCTATCCATAAAGAAATTAATATGAATATGTGTGTCTGTTCTCCTGATAAAATATTTTTTAGTGTCAGAAAATACTTTATATATATATGACAATAAAATGAGTTTAATATATATAAGTATGAACACACATCTATCGATAAAGAAATTAATATGAATATGAGTGTCTGTTTTCCTAATAAAATATTTTTTTGAAAATTTTGCAAGTGTCAGAAAATACTTTATATATATATGACAATAAAATGAGTTTAATATATATATAAGTATGAACACACATCTATCCATAAAGAAATTAATATGAATATGTGTGTCTGTTCTCCTAATAAAATATTTTTTAGTGTCAGAAAATACTTTATATATATATGACAATAAAATGAGTTTAATATATATAAGTATGAACACACATCTATCCATAAAGAAATTAATATGAATATGTGTGTCTGTTCTCCTGATAAAATATTTTTTAGTGTCAGAAAATACTTTATATATATATGACAATAAAATGAGTTTAATATATATAAGTATGAACACACATCTATCGATAAAGAAATTAATATGAATATGAGTGTCTGTTTCCTAATAAAATATTTTTTGAAAATTTTGCAAGTGTCAGAAAATACTTTATATATATATGACAATAAAATGAGTTTAATGTCTATAAGTATGAACACACATCTATCCATAAAGAAATTAATATGAATATGTGTGTCTGTTCTCCTAATAAAATATTTTTTAGTGTCAGAAAATACTTTATATATATATGACAATAAAATGAGTTTAATATATATAAGTATGAACACACATCTATCCATAAAGAAATTAATATGAATATGTGTGTCTGTTCTCCTGATAAAATATTTTTTAGTGTCAGAAAATACTTTATATATATATGACAATAAAATGAGTTTAATATGTATAAGTATGAACACACATCTATCGATAAAGAAATTAATATGAATATGAGTGTCTGTTCTAATAAAATATTTTTTTGAAAATTTTGCAAGTGTCAGAGAATACTTTATATATATATGACAATAAAATTAGTTTAATATCTATAAGTATGAACACACATCTATCCATAAAGAAATTAATATGAATATGTGTGTCTGTTCTCCTAATAAAATATTTTTTAGTGTCAGAAAATACTTTATATATATATGACAATAAAATGAGTTTAATATATATAAGTATGAACACACATCTATCCATAAAGAAATTAATATGAATATGTGTGTCTGTTCTCCTAATAAAATATTTTTTAGTGTCAGAAAATACTTTATATATATATGACAATAAAATGAGTTTAATATATAAGTATGAACACACATCTATCCATAAAGAAATTAATATGAATATGTGTGTCTGTTCTCCTAATAAAATATTTTTTAGTGTCAGAAAATACTTTATATATATATGACAATAAAATGAGTTTAATATATATAAGTATGAACACACATCTATCCATAAAGAAATTAATATGAATATGTGTGTCTGTTCTCCTAATAAAATATTTTTTAGTGTCAGAAAATACTTTATATATATATGACAATAAAATGAGTTTAATATATATAAGTATGAACACACATCTATCCATAAAGAAATTAATATGAATATGTGTGTCTGTTCTCCTAATAAAATATTTTTTAGTGTCAGAAAATACTTTATATATATATGACAATAAAATGAGTTTAATATATATAAGTATGAACACACATCTATCCATAAAGAAATTAATATGAATATGTGTGTCTGTTCTCCTGATAAAATATTTTTTAGTGTCAGAAAATACTTTATATATATATGACAATAAAATGAGTTTAATATATATAAGTATGAACACACATCTATCGATAAAGAAATTAATATGAATATGAGTGTCTGTTTTCCTAATAAAATATTTTTTTGAAAATTTTGCAAGTGTCAGAAATACTTTATATATATATGACAATAAAATGAGTTTAATATCTATAAGTATGAACACACATCTATCCATAAAGAAATTAATATGAATATGTGTGTCTGTTCTCCTAATAAAATATTTTTTTAGTGTCAGAAAATACTTTATATATATATGACAATAAAATGAGTTTAATATATATAAGTATGAACACACATCTATCCATAAAGAAATTAATATGAATATGTGTGTCTGTTCTCCTGATAAAATATTTTTTAGTGTCAGAAAATACTTTATATATATATGACAATAAAATGAGTTTAATATATATAAGTATGAACACACATCTATCGATAAAGAAATTAATATGAATATGAGTGTCTGTTTCCTAATAAAATATTTTTTGAAAATTTTGCAAGTGTCAGAAAATACTTTATATATATATGACAATAAAATGAGTTTAATATCTATAAGTATGAACACACATCTATCCATAAAGAAATTAATATGAATATGTGTGTCTGTTCTCCTAATAAAATATTTTTTAGTGTCAGAAAATACTTATATATATATGACAATAAAATGAGTTTAATATATATAAGTATGAACACACATCTATCCATAAAGAAATTAATATGAATATGTGTGTCTGTTCTCCTGATAAAATATTTTTTAGTGTCAGAAAATACTTTATATATATATGACAATAAAATGAGTTTAATATATATAAGTATGAACACACATCTATCGATAAAGAAATTAATATGAATATGAGTGTCTGTTTCCTAATAAAATATTTTTGAAAATTTTGCAAGTGTCAGAAAATACTTTATATATATATGACAATAAAATGAGTTTAATATCTATAAGTATGAACACACATCTATCCATAAAGAAATTAATATGAATATGTGTGTCTGTTCTCCTAATAAAATATTTTTTAGTGTCAGAAAATACTTTATATATATATATGACAATAAAATGAGTTTAATATATATAAGTATGAACACACATCTATCCATAAAGAAATTAATATGAATATGTGTGTCTGTTCTCCTGATAAAATATTTTTTAGTGTCAGAAAATACTTTATATATATATGACAATAAAATGAGTTTAATATATATAAGTATGAACACACATCTATCGATAAAGAAATTAATATGAATATGAGTGTCTGTTTTCCTAATAAAATATTTTTTGAAAATTTTGCAAGTGTCAGAAAATACTTTATATATATATGACAATAAAATGAGTTTAATATCTATAAGTATGAACACACATCTATCCATAAAGAAATTAATATGAATATGTGTGTCTGTTCTCCTAATAAAATATTTTTTAGTGTCAGAAAATACTTTATATATATATGACAATAAAATGAGTTTAATATATAAGTATGAACACACATCTATCCATAAAGAAATTAATATGAATATGTGTGTCTGTTCTCCTGATAAAATATTTTTTAGTGTCAGAAAATACTTTATATATATATGACATAAAATGAGTTTAATATATATAAGTATGAACACACATCTATCGATAAAGAAATTAATATGAATATGAGTGTCTGTTTCCTAATAAAATATTTTTTGAAAATTTTGCAAGTGTCAGAAAATACTTTTATATATATATGACAATAAAATGAGTTTAATATCTATAAGTATGAACACACATCTATCCATAAAGAAATTAATATGAATATGTGTGTCTGTTCTCCTAATAAAATATTTTTTAGTGTCAGAAATACTTTATATATATATGACAATAAAATGAGTTTAATATATATAAGTATGAACACACATCTATCCATAAAGAAATTAATATGAATATGTGTGTCTGTTCTCCTGATAAAATATTTTTTAGTGTCAGAAAATACTTTATATATATATGACAATAAAATGAGTTTAATATATATAAGTATGAACACACATCTATCGATAAAGAAATTAATATGAATATGAGTGTCTGTTTTCCTAATAAAATATTTTTTTGAAAATTTTGCAAGTGTCAGAAAATACTTTATATATATATGACAATAAAATGAGTTTAATATATAAGTATGAACACACATCTATCCATAAAGAAATTAATATGAATATGGTGTCTGTTCTCCTAATAAAAATTTTTTAGTGTCAGAAAATACTTTATATATATATGACAATAAAATGAGTTTAATATATATAAGTATGAACACACATCTATCCATAAAGAAATTAATATGAATATGTGTGTCTGTTCTCCTGATAAAATATTTTTAGTGTCAGAAAATACTTTATATATATATGACAATAAAATGAGTTTAATATATATAAGTATGAAACACATCTATCGATAAAGAAATTAATATGAATATGAGTGTCTGTTTTCCTAATAAAATATTTTTTGAAAATTTTGCAAGTGTCAGAAATACTTTTATATATATATATGACAATAAAATGAGTTTAATATCTATAAGTATGAACACACATCTATCCATAAAGAAATTAATATGAATATGTGTGTCTGTTCTCCTAATAAAATATTTTTAGTGTCAGAAAATACTTTATATATATATGACAATAAAATGAGTTTAATATATATAAGTATGAACACACATCTATCGATAAAGAAATTAATATGAATATGTGTGTCTGTTCTCCTAATAAAATATTTTTTAGTGTCAGAAAATACTTTATATATATATGACAATAAAATGAGTTTAATATATATAAGTATGAACACACATCTATCCATAAAGAAATTAATATGAATATGTGTGTCTGTTCTCCTAATAAAATATTTTTAGTGTCAGAAAATACTTTATATATATATGACAATAAAATGAGTTTAATATATATAAGTATGAACACACATCTATCCATAAAGAAATTAATATGAATATGTGTGTCTGTTCTCCTGATAAAATATTTTTAGTGTCAGAAAATACTTTATATATATATGACAATAAAATGAGTTAATATATATAAGTATGAACACACATCTATCGATAAAGAAATTAATATGAATATGAGTGTCTGTTCTACTAATAAAATATTTTTTTGAAAAATTTTGCAAGTGTCAGAAAATACTTTATATATATATATGACAATAAAATGAGTTTAATATATATAAGTATGAACACACATCTATCGATAAAGAAATTAATATGATATGAGTGTCTGTTCTCCTAATAAAATATTTTTTGAAAAATTTGCAAGTGTCAGAAAATACTTTATATATATATATATGACAATAAAATGAGTTTAATATCTATAAGTATGAACACACATCTATCCATAAAGAAATTAATATGAATATGTGTGTCTGTTCTCCTGATAAAATATTTTTTAGTGTCAGAAAATACTTTATATATATATGACAATAAAATGAGTTTAATATATATAAGTATGAACACACATCTATCCATAAAGAAATTAATATGAATATGTGTGTCTGTTCTCCTAATAAAATATTTTTTAGTGTCAGAAAATACTTTATATATATATGACAATAAAATGAGTTTAATATATATAAGTATGAA
>NW_020539223.1:0-18155 GCF_003426905.1 Ctenocephalides felis
TGAGTTTAATATATATAAGTATGAACACACATCTATCGATAAAGAATTAATATGAATATGATGTCTGTTATCCTAATAAAATTTTTTTGAAAATTTTGCAAGTGTCAGAAAATACTTTATATATATATATGACAATAAAATTAGTTTAATATCTATAAGTATGAACACACATCTATCCATAAAGAAATTAATATGAATATGTGTGTCTGTTCTCCTAATAAAATATTTTTTAGTGTCAGAAAATACTTATATATATATATGACAATAAAATGAGTTTAATATATATAAGTATGAACACACATCTATCCATAAAGAAATTAATATGAATATGTGTGTCTGTTCTCCTAATAAAATATTTTTAGTGTCAGAAAATACTATATATATATGACAATAAAATGAGTTTAATATATATAAGTATGAACACACATCTATCATAAAGAAATTAATATGAATATGTGTGTCTGTTCTCCTAATAAAATATTTTTTAGTGTCAGAAAATACTTTATATATATATGACAATAAAATGAGTTTAATATATATAAGTATGAACACACATCTATCCATAAAGAAATTAATATGAATATGTGTGTCTGTTCTCCTAATAAAATATTTTTTAGTGTCAGAAAATACTTTATATATATATGACAATAAAATGAGTTTAATATATATAAGTATGAACACACATCTATCCATAAAGAAATTAATATGAATATGTGTGTCTGTTCTCCTGATAAAATATTTTTTAGTGTCAGAAAATACTTATATATATATGACAATAAAATGAGTTTAATATATATAAGTATGAACACACATCTATCGATAAAGAAATTAATATGAATATGAGTGTCTGTTTTCCTAATAAAATATTTTTTGAAAATTTTGCAAGTGTCAGAAAATACTTTATATATATATGACAATAAAATGAGTTTAATATCTATAAGTATGAACACACATCTATCCATAAAGAAATTAATATGAATATGTGTGTCTGTTCTCCTAATAAAATATTTTTTAGTGTCAGAAAATACTTTATATATATATGACAATAAAATGAGTTTAATATATATAAGTATGAAACACATCTATCCATAAAGAAATTAATATGAATATGTGTGTCTGTTCTCCTGATAAAATATTTTTTAGTGTCAGAAAATACTTTATATATATATGACAATAAAATGAGTTTAATATATATAAGTATGAACACACATCTATCGATAAAGAAATTAATATGAATATGAGTGTCTGTTTTCCTAATAAAATATTTTTTTGAAAATTTTGCAAGTGTCAGAAAATACTTTATATATATGACAATAAAATGAGTTTAATATCTATAAGTATGAACACACATCTATCCATAAAGAAATTAATATGAATATGTGTGTCTGTTCTCCTGATAAAATATTTTTTAGTGTCAGAAAATACTTTATATATATATGACAATAAAATGAGTTTAATATATATAAGTATGAACACACATCTATCGATAAAGAAATTAATATGAATATGAGTGTCTGTTTCCTAATAAAATATTTTTTGAAAATTTTGCAAGTGTCAGAAAATACTTTATATATATATGACAATAAAATGAGTTTAATATCTATAAGTATGAACACACATCTATCCATAAAGAAATTAATATGAATATGTGTGTCTGTTCTCCTAATAAAATATTTTTTAGTGTCAGAAAATACTTTATATATATATGACAATAAAATGAGTTTAATATATATAAGTATGAACACACATCTATCCATAAAGAAATTAATATGAATATGTGTGTCTGTTCTCCTGATAAAATATTTTTTAGTGTCAGAAAATACTTTATATATATATGACAATAAAATGAGTTTAATATATATAAGTATGAACACACATCTATCGATAAAGAAATTAATATGAATATGAGTGTCTGTTCTACTAATAAAATATTTTTTTGAAAAATTTTGCAAGTGTCAGAAAATACTTTATATATATATATATATATATATATATATATAGACAATAAAGTGAGTTTAATATATATAAGTATGAACACACATCTATCGATAAAGAAATTAATATGAATATGAGTGTCTGTTCTCCTAATAAATATTTTTTGAAAATTTTGCAAGTGTCAGAAAATACTTTATATATATATGACAATAAAATGAGTTTAATATCTATAAGTATGAACACACATCTATCCATAAAGAAATTAATATGAATATGTGTGTCTGTTCTCCTGATAAAATATTTTTTAGTGTCAGAAAATACTTTATATATATATGACAATAAAATGAGTTTAATATATATAAGTATGAACACACATCTATCGATAAAGAAATTAATATGAATATGAGTGTCTGTTTTCCTAATAAAATATTTTTTTGAAAATTTTGCAAGTGTCAGAAAATACTTTATATATATATGACAATAAAATGAGTTTAATATCTATAAGTATGAACACACATCTATCCATAAAGAAATTAATATGAATATGTGTGTCTGTTCTCCTAATAAAATATTTTTTAGTGTCAGAAAATACTTTATATATATATGACAATAAAATGAGTTTAATATATATAAGTATGAACACACATCTATCCATAAAGAAATTAATATGAATATGTGTGTCTGTTCTCCTGATAAAATATTTTTTAGTGTCAGAAAATACTTTATATATATATATGACAATAAAATGAGTTTAATATATATAAGTATGAACACACATCTATCGATAAAGAAATTAATATGAATATGAGTGTCTGTTCTACTAATAAAATATTTTTTTGAAAAATTTTGCAAGTGTCAGAAAATACTTTTATATATATATATATGACAATAAAATGAGTTTAATATATATAAGTATGAACACACATCTATCGATAAAGAAATTAATATGAATATGAGTGTCTGTTCTCCTAATAAAATATTTTTTTGAAAATTTTGCAAGTGTCAGAAAATACTTTATATATATATATGACAATAAAATGAGTTTAATATCTATAAGTATGAACACACATCTATCCATAAAGAAATTAATATGAATATGTGTGTCTGTTCTCCTGATAAAATATTTTTTAGTGTCAGAAAATACTTTATATATATATGACAATAAAATGAGTTTAATATATATAAGTATGAACACACATCTATCGATAAAGAAATTAATATGAATATGAGTGTCTGTTTTCCTAATAAAATATTTTTTTGAAAATTTTGCAAGTGTCAGAAAATACTTTATATATATATGACAATAAAATGAGTTTAATATCTATAAGTATGAACACACATCTATCCATAAAGAAATTAATATGAATATGTGTGTCTGTTCTCCTAATAAATATTTTTTAGTGTCAGAAAATACTTTATATATATATGACAATAAAATGAGTTTAATATATATAAGTATGAACACACATCTATCCATAAAGAAATTAATATGAATATGTGTGTCTGTTCTCCTGATAAAATATTTTTTAGTGTCAGAAAATACTTTATATATATATGACAATAAAATGAGTTTAATATATATAAGTATGAACACACATCTATCCATAAAGAAATTAATATGAATATGTGTGTCTGTTCTCCTAATAAAATATTTTTTAGTGTCAGAAAATACTTTATATATATATGACAATAAAATGAGTTTAATATATATAAGTATGAACACACATCTATCCATAAAGAAATTAATATGAATATGTGTGTCTGTTCTCCTGATAAAATATTTTTTAGTGTCAGAAAATACTTTATATATATATGACAATAAAATGAGTTTAATATATATAAGTATGAACACACATCTATCGATAAAGAAATTAATATGAATATGAGTGTCTGTTTTCCTAATAAAATATTTTTTTGAAAATTTTGCAAGTGTCAGAAAATACTTTATATATATATGACAATAAAATGAGTTTAATATCTATAAGTATGAACACACATCTATCCATAAAGAAATTAATATGAATATGTGTGTCTGTTCTCCTAATAAAATATTTTTTAGTGTCAGAAAATACTTTATATATATATGACAATAAAATGAGTTTAATATATATAAGTATGAACACACATCTATCCATAAAGAAATTAATATGAATATGTGTGTCTGTTCTCCTGATAAAATATTTTTTAGTGTCAGAAAATACTTTATATATATATGACAATAAAATGAGTTTAATATATATAAGTATGAACACACATCTATCGATAAAGAAATTAATATGAATATGAGTGTCTGTTTTCCTAATAAAATATTTTTTTGAAAATTTTGCAAGTGTCAGAAAATACTTTATATATATATGACAATAAAATGAGTTTAATATCTATAAGTATGAACACACATCTATCCATAAAGAAATTAATATGAATATGTGTGTCTGTTCTCCTAATAAAATATTTTTTAGTGTCAGAAAATACTTTATATATATATGACAATAAAATGAGTTTAATATATATAAGTATGAACACACATCTATCCATAAAGAAATTAATATGAATATGTGTGTCTGTTCTCCTGATAAAATATTTTTTAGTGTCAGAAAATACTTTATATATATATGACAATAAAATGAGTTTAATATATATAAGTATGAACACACATCTATCGATAAAGAAATTAATATGAATATGAGTGTCTGTTTTCCTAATAAAATATTTTTTGAAAATTTTGCAAGTGTCAGAAAATACTTTATATATATATGACAATAAAATGAGTTTAATATCTATAAGTATGAACACACATCTATCCATAAAGAAATTAATATGAATATGTGTGTCTGTTCTCCTAATAAAATATTTTTTAGTGTCAGAAAATACTTTATATATATATGACAATAAAATGAGTTTAATATATATAAGTATGAACACACATCTATCCATAAAGAAATTAATATGAATATGTGTGTCTGTTCTCCTGATAAAATATTTTTTAGTGTCAGAAAATACTTTATATATATATGACAATAAAATGAGTTTAATATATATAAGTATGAACACACATCTATCGATAAAGAAATTAATATGAATATGAGTGTCTGTTCTAATAAAATATTTTTTGAAAATTTTGCAAGTGTCAGAAAATACTTTATATATATATGACAATAAAATGAGTTTAATATCTATAAGTATGAACACACATCTATCCATAAAGAAATTAATATGAATATGTGTGTCTGTTCTCCTAATAAAATATTTTTTAGTGTCAGAAAATACTTTATATATATATGACAATAAAATGAGTTTAATATATATAAGTATGAACACACATCTATCCATAAAGAAATTAATATGAATATGTGTGTCTGTTCTCCTAATAAAATATTTTTTAGTGTCAGAAAATACTTTATATATATATGACAATAAAATGAGTTTAATATATATAAGTATGAACACACATCTATCCATAAAGAAATTAATATGAATATGTGTGTCTGTTCTCCTAATAAATATTTTTTAGTGTCAGAAAATACTTTATATATATATGACAATAAAATGAGTTTAATATATATAAGTATGAACACACATCTATCCATAAAGAAATTAATATGAATATGTGTGTCTGTTCTCCTAATAAAATATTTTTTAGTGTCAGAAAATACTTTATATATATATGACAATAAAATGAGTTTAATATATATAAGTATGAACACACATCTATCCATAAAGAAATTAATATGAATATGTGTGTCTGTTCTCCTAATAAAATATTTTTTAGTGTCAGAAAATACTTTATATATATATGACAATAAAATGAGTTTAATATATATAAGTATGAACACACATCTATCCATAAAGAAATTAATATGAATATGTGTGTCTGTTCTCCTGATAAAATATTTTTTAGTGTCAGAAAATACTTTATATATATATGACAATAAAATGAGTTTAATATATATAAGTATGAACACACATCTATCGATAAAGAAATTAATATGAATATGAGTGTCTGTTTTCCTAATAAAATATTTTTTTGAAATTTTGCAAGTGTCAGAAAATACTTTATATATATATGACAATAAAATGAGTTTAATATCTATAAGTATGAACACACATCTATCCATAAAGAAATTAATATGAATATGTGTGTCTGTTCTCCTAATAAAATATTTTTTAGTGTCAGAAAATACTTATATATATATATGACAATAAAATGAGTTTAATATATATAAGTATGAACACACATCTATCCATAAAGAAATTAATATGAATATGTGTGTCTGTTCTCCTGATAAAATATTTTTTAGTGTCAGAAAATACTTTATATATATATGACAATAAAATGAGTTTAATATATATAAGTATGAACACACATCTATCGATAAAGAAATTAATATGAATATGAGTGTCTGTTTTCCTAATAAATATTTTTTTGAAAATTTTGCAAGTGTCAGAAAATACTTTATATATATATGACAATAAAATGAGTTTAATATCTATAAGTATGAACACACATCTATCCATAAAGAAATTAATATGAATATGTGTGTCTGTTCTCCTAATAAAATATTTTTTAGTGTCAGAAAATACTTTATATATATATATGACAATAAAATGAGTTTAATATATATAAGTATGAACACACATCTATCCATAAAGAAATTAATATGAATATGTGTGTCTGTTCTCCTGATAAAATATTTTTTAGTGTCAGAAAATACTTTATATATATATGACAATAAAATGAGTTTAATATATATAAGTATGAACACACATCTATCGATAAAGAAATTAATATGAATATGAGTGTCTGTTTTCCTAATAAAATATTTTTTTGAAAATTTTGCAAGTGTCAGAAAATACTTTATATATATATGACAATAAAATGAGTTTAATATCTATAAGTATGAACACACATCTATCCATAAAGAAATTAATATGAATATGTGTGTCTGTTCTCCTAATAAAATATTTTTTAGTGTCAGAAAATACTTTATATATATATATATGACAATAAAATGAGTTTAATATATATAAGTATGAACACACATCTATCCATAAAGAAATTAATATGAATATGTGTGTCTGTTCTCCTGATAAAATATTTTTTAGTGTCAGAAAATACTTTATATATATATGACAATAAAATGAGTTTAATATATATAAGTATGAACACACATCTATCGATAAAGAAATTAATATGAATATGAGTGTCTGTTTCCTAATAAAATATTTTTTTGAAAATTTTGCAAGTGTCAGAAATACTTTATATATATATGACAATAAAATGAGTTTAATATCTATAAGTATGAACACACATCTATCCATAAAGAAATTAATATGAATATGTGTGTCTGTTCTCCTAATAAAATATTTTTTAGTGTCAGAAAATACTTTATATATATATGACAATAAAATGAGTTTAATATATATAAGTATGAACACACATCTATCCATAAAGAAATTAATATGAATATGTGTGTCTGTTCTCCTGATAAAATATTTTTTAGTGTCAGAAAATACTTTATATATATATGACAATAAAATGAGTTTAATATATATAAGTATGAACACACATCTATCGATAAGAAATTAATATGAATATGAGTGTCTGTTTCCTAATAAAATATTTTTTGAAAATTTTGCAAGTGTCAGAAAATACTTTATATATATATGACAATAAAATGAGTTTAATATCTATAAGTATGAACACACATCTATCCATAAAGAAATTAATATGAATATGTGTGTCTGTTCTCCTAATAAAATATTTTTTAGTGTCAGAAAATACTTTATATATATATATATGACAATAAAATGAGTTTAATATATATAAGTATGAACACACATCTATCCATAAAGAAATTAATATGAATATGTGTGTCTGTTCTCCTGATAAAATATTTTTTAGTGTCAGAAAATACTTTATATATATATGACAATAAAATGAGTTTAATATATATAAGTATGAACACACATCTATCGATAAAGAAATTAATATGAATATGAGTGTCTGTTTTCCTAATAAAATATTTTTTTGAAAATTTTGCAAGTGTCAGAAAATACTTTATATATATATATGACAATAAAATGAGTTTAATATCTATAAGTATGAACACACATCTATCCATAAAGAAATTAATATGAATATGTGTGTCTGTTCTCCTAATAAAATATTTTTTAGTGTCAGAAAATACTTTATATATATATGACAATAAAATGAGTTTAATATATATAAGTATGAACACACATCTATCCATAAAGAAATTAATATGAATATGTGTGTCTGTTCTCCTGATAAAATATTTTTTAGTGTCAGAAAAATATTTATATATATATGACAATAAAATGAGTTTAATATATATAAGTATGAACACACATCTATCGATAAAGAAATTAATATGAATATGAGTGTCTGTTTTCCTAATAAATATTTTTTGAAAATTTTGCAAGTGTCAGAAAATACTTTATATATATATGACAATAAAATGAGTTTAATATCTATAAGTATGAACACACATCTATCCATAAAGAAATTAATATGAATATGTGTGTCTGTTCTCCTGATAAAATATTTTTTAGTGTCAGAAAATACTTTATATATATATGACAATAAAATGAGTTTAATATATATAAGTATGAACACACATCTATCGATAAAGAAATTAATATGAATATGAGTGTCTGTTTTCCTAATAAAATATTTTTTTGAAAATTTTGCAAGTGTCAGAAAATACTTTATATATATATGACAATAAAATGAGTTTAATATCTATAAGTATGAACACACATCTATCCATAAAGAAATTAATATGAATATGTGTGTCTGTTCTCCTAATAAATATTTTTTAGTGTCAGAAAATACTTTATATATATATGACAATAAAATGAGTTTAATATATATAAGTATGAACACACATCTATCCATAAAGAAATTAATATGAATATGTGTGTCTGTTCTCCTGATAAAATATTTTTTAGTGTCAGAAAATACTTTATATATATATGACAATAAAATGAGTTTAATATATATAAGTATGAACACACATCTATCGATAAAGAAATTAATATGAATATGAGTGTCTGTTCTACTAATAAAATATTTTTTGAAAAATTTTGCAAGTGTCAGAAAATACTTTATATATATATATATATGACAATAAAATGAGTTTAATATATATAAGTATGAACACACATCTATCGATAAAGAAATTAATATGAATATGAGTGTCTGTTCTCCTAATAAAATATTTTTTTGAAAATTTTGCAAGTGTCAGAGAATACTTATATATATATATATGACAATAAAATTAGTTTAATATCTATAAGTATGAACACACATCTATCCATAAAGAAATTAATATGAATATGTGTGTCTGTTCTCCTGATAAATATTTTTTAGTGTCAGAAAATACTTATATATATATGACAATAAAATGAGTTTAATATATATAAGTATGAACACACATCTATCGATAAAGAAATTAATATGAATATGAGTGTCTGTTTCCTAATAAAATATTTTTTTGAAAATTTTGCAAGTGTCAGAAAATACTTTATATATATATGACAATAAAATGAGTTTAATATCTATAAGTATGAACACACATCTATCCATAAAGAAATTAATATGAATATGTGTGTCTGTTCTCCTAATAAAATATTTTTTAGTGTCAGAAAATACTTTATATATATATATGACAATAAATGAGTTTAATATATATAAGTATGAACACACATCTATCCATAAAGAAATTAATATGAATATGTGTGTCTGTTCTCCTGATAAAATATTTTTTAGTGTCAGAAAATACTTTATATATATATGACAATAAAATGAGTTTAATATATATAAGTATGAACACACATCTATCGATAAAGAAATTAATATGAATATGAGTGTCTGTTTCCTAATAAAATATTTTTTTGAAAATTTTGCAAGTGTCAGAAAATACTTTATATATATGACAATAAAATGAGTTTAATATCTATAAGTATGAACACACATCTATCCATAAAGAAATTAATATGAATATGTGTGTCTGTTCTCCTAATAAAATATTTTTAGTGTCAGAAAATACTTTATATATATATGACAATAAAATGAGTTTAATATATATAAGTATGAACACACATCTATCCATAAAGAAATTAATATGAATATGTGTGTCTGTTCTCCTGATAAAATATTTTTTAGTGTCAGAAAATACTTTATATATATATGACAATAAAATGAGTTTAATATATATAAGTATGAACACACATCTATCGATAAAGAAATTAATATGAATATGAGTGTCTGTTTTCCTAATAAAATATTTTTTTGAAAATTTTGCAAGTGTCAGAAAATACTTTATATATATATATGACAATAAAATGAGTTTAATATCTATAAGTATGAACACACATCTATCCATAAAGAAATTAATATGAATATGTGTGTCTGTTCTCCTAATAAAATATTTTTTAGTGTCAGAAAATACTTTATATATATATGACAATAAAATGAGTTTAATATATATAAGTATGAACACACATCTATCCATAAAGAAATTAATATGAATATGTGTGTCTGTTCTCCTGATAAAATATTTTTTAGTGTCAGAAAATACTTTATATATATATGACAATAAAATGAGTTTAATATATATAAGTATGAACACACATCTATCGATAAAGAAATTAATATGAATATGAGTGTCTGTTTTCCTAATAAAATATTTTTTGAAAATTTTGCAAGTGTCAGAAAATACTTTATATATATATGACAATAAAATGAGTTTAATATCTATAAGTATGAACACACATCTATCCATAAAGAAATTAATATGAATATGTGTGTCTGTTCTCCTAATAAAATATTTTTTAGTGTCAGAAAATACTTTATATATATATGACAATAAAATGAGTTTAATATATAAAGTATGAACACACATCTATCCATAAAGAAATTAATAGAATGAATATGTGTGTCTGTTTCCTGATAAAATATTTTTTAGTGTCAGAAAATACTTTATATATATATGACAATAAAATGAGTTTAATATATAAGTATGAACACACATCTATCCATAAAGAAATTAATATGAATATGTGTGTCTGTTCTCCTAATAAAATATTTTTTAGTGTCAGAAAATACTTATATATATATGACAATAAAATGAGTTTAATATATATAAGTATGAACACACATCTATCCATAAAGAAATTAATATGAATATGTGTGTCTGTTCTCCTGATAAAATATTTTTTAGTGTCAGAAAATACTTTATATATATATGACAATAAAATGAGTTTAATATATATAAGTATGAACACACATCTATCGATAAAGAAATTAATATGAATATGTGTGTCTGTTCTCCTAATAAAATATTTTTAGTGTCAGAAAATACTTTATATATATATGACAATAAAATGAGTTTAATATATATAAGTATGAACACACATCTATCCATAAAGAAATTAATATGAATATGTGTGTCTGTTCTCCTAATAAATATTTTTTAGTGTCAGAAAATACTTTATATATATATGACAATAAAATGAGTTTAATATATATAAGTATGAACACACATCTATCCATAAAGAAATTAATATGAATATGTGTGTCTGTTCTCCTGATAAAATATTTTTTAGTGTCAGAAAATACTTTATATATATATGACAATAAAATGAGTTTAATATATATAAGTATGAACACACATCTATCGATAAAGAAATTAATATGAATATGAGTGTCTGTTTTCCTAATAAAATATTTTTTTGAAAATTTTGCAAGTGTCAGAAAATACTTTATATATATATGACAATAAAATGAGTTTAATATCTATAAGTATGAACACACATCTATCCATAAAGAAATTAATATGAATATGTGTGTCTGTTCTCCTGATAAAATATTTTTTAGTGTCAGAAAATACTTTATATATATATGACAATAAAATGAGTTTAATATATATAAGTATGAACACACATCTATCGATAAAGAAATTAATATGAATATGAGTGTCTGTTTTCCTAATAAAATATTTTTTGAAAATTTTGCAAGTGTCAGAAAATACTTTATATATATATGACAATAAAATGAGTTTAATATCTATAAGTATGAACACACATCTATCCATAAAGAAATTAATATGAATATGTGTGTCTGTTCTCCTAATAAAATATTTTTTAGTGTCAGAAAATACTTTATATATATATGACAATAAAATGAGTTTAATATATATAAGTATGAACACACATCTATCCATAAAGAAATTAATATGAATATGTGTGTCTGTTCTCCTGATAAAATATTTTTTAGTGTCAGAAAATACTTTATATATATATGACAATAAAATGAGTTTAATATATATAAGTATGAACACACATCTATCGATAAAGAAATTAATATGAATATGAGTGTCTGTTCTCCTAATAAAATATTTTTTTGAAAATTTGCAAGTGTCAGAAAATACTTATATATATATATATATGACAATAAAATGAGTTTTAATATATATAAGTATGAACACACATCTATCGATAAAGAAATTAATATGAATATGAGTGTCTGTTCTCCTAATAAAATATTTTTTGAAAATTTTGCAAGTGTCAGAAATACTTTATATATATATATATGACAATAAAATGAGTTTAATATCTATAAGTATGAACACACATCTATCCATAAAGAAATTAATATGAATATGTGTGTCTGTTCTCCTATAAAATATTTTTTAGTGTCAGAAAATACTTTATATATATATGACAATAAAATGAGTTTAATATATATAAGTATGAACACACATCTATCGATAAAGAAATTAATATGAATATGAGTGTCTGTTTTCCTAATAAAATATTTTTTTGAAAATTTTGCAAGTGTCAGAAAATACTTTATATATATATGACAATAAAATGAGTTTAATATCTATAAGTATGAACACACATCTATCCATAAAGAAATTAATATGAATATGTGTGTCTGTTCTCCTAATAAAATATTTTTTAGTGTCAGAAAATACTTTATATATATATAGACAATAAAATGAGTTTAATATATATAAGTATGAACACACATCTATCCATAAAGAAATTAATATGAATATGTGTGTCTGTTCTCCTGATAAATATTTTTTAGTGTCAGAAAATACTTTATATATATATGACAATAAAATGAGTTTAATATATATAAGTATGAACACACATCTAAAGAAATTAATATGAATATGTGTGTCTGTTCTCCTAATAAAATATTTTTTAGTGTCAGAAAATACTTTATATATATGACAATAAAATGAGTTTAATATATATAAGTATGAACACACAACTATCCATAAAGAAATTAATATGAATATGTGTGTCTGTTCTCCTGATAAATATTTTTTAGTGTCAGAAATACTTTATATATATATGACAAGAAAATGAGTTTAATTATATAAGTATGACCACACATCTATCGATAAAGAAATTAATAAATTAAAAAATCAAAAAAATATTCAGGATAGGCAAAGAGGATGTCTATGTGATTACTAACAATAGAAATCAAATTATAAATCAGTATCATAAAAATAAATAAATATTCATAATCATAAAATCAATAAATATTCAAAAGTAAATTAGGTGTTTGAGTGTTTGAAAACAGTGATTGCAATATATCTATGCTAGAATCAATTACATTTAATTTCATTTAATCTATTGTCAATCTGCACGAGGTTTCCTAACCTCTATTCCTATCTAAATATATTTTAGTGCTGCCATCTAACACGTTTTTTGTCATTACATTTATCTTTCGTTAACCCGCACTTGCAAATCATTTCTTGTAAAAAATGTTTACAAGAAGTCAATTAACTAACAAATCATCAAACATAATGTATAGTGATGTAGTTGATGAAGATTGTGAAAAAAGTTATACGGGTGTTTTAGACATTAAATATAAACTAGCTGAAATCGAGTTCGAGAACGGGAACTTAAGACACAATAAAAGATGTGAGTAGCGATAATACAAGACTACTCAAAACAAATAAAAAACTTGAGGAAAAAATTTTGGCTCTTGAAAAATCAATATTTAAATTGAAAAAAACTAATGGTGATCAAGAATCTACTATTGGCGGTCTCAGATTGATATGTGAAGAGCACCAATTAAAAATTAAGGACTTAAGCGATGAATTTATGGAATACAAAAAAGATAATAATAACAACACTGAAAGCACATTGGTTAATGAGAGAAACCATGAATTACATGATCTTAATGGAAAAATGTTTCAAATGGAGAAAGAAATTTTCGGAGTATCAACACAAAATTAAAAACCTAAACGAATCTATAACTAATCTCAGTTTGAAAAATAATAACGTTAGTTGTGAATTGGCTTCATTAAAATTAATCTACAAAAATATAATAGACAGGCAAAACCCAGTTAACCAAACGCAATCCGAGTCAAATGCAACAACAACTAGCATTCACATCGCTCACAACAAAACGGCATTGTATAGAAATGTATCAATGGATTATGCTACAAGAACGATTAAGCCGAACATTTTGTTTATGCTGATCAACAGGGCCAGGGTCTACTTTCGAAAGTCAAACATGATAGCTTTCATAAGTATAATTTTAGACTAACTACAAAACTGGTGCAAAACTGGACTCGCTTCTAGAAAAATCCCATAAATCTTTTTCTGAAAATGACTTTGTTGTCATAATTGGAGGATCCAATGAAAATAATCCGTATGAAGCATCAATGAATATTTTAAATTTTGTTACTAATTGCAAGGCCCAAATAATAATTTTTCCAACGTTATATAATAATTTTTTAAATTGTAAGTTACTTAACAATCATCTAAAACTATCGTTAAGAATAACTAAATGTATTTTAGTTACTAATTTTAATTATTAATAAAACTATCTTCAATTTATCGCAGAACAAATACTTTACCAAGTCAATTTGAATGTTTACAAAAAATCTTTTCTACATTATAATGTTCGACATACTTCTCCGAAAAGAGATAAATTTCATAGCAATGGGTCTAAACACAAAGAAGAAAATCATCATATTAATAACACATTACTTTACTCAAACAATAGAGACTTTAATGTAAACAACATCACACAATCTACCAGTCAGTCAAAAATCACTGATTTTTTTCTCAGTCAGAAAATAGTTCCTACCAATATCCCACCTCTCCAGTTTTGGCTAATACTGCTTCAAAAATAATAACCAACTCATCACATAACTTTCGTTTCATCTAAATCAAATTTTGGCATACTTTTTCAAAATATTCAAAACCTATCTAATAAGTTAAATAAAATCGATATTGTATTACAAGATGTTAAAGCCTCTGTTGTCTGTTTGCCGAGCATTGGCTTAAGAGACTGAACTCAAATTGATAAAAATCAATGGTTATAGCTTTGCTCATACTTCTGTAGAAGTGTTTACGGACATGGTGGAGTTTGCATTTTTAGTTCAATTCAAATTGAATGTAAGCAATTTTCTCTAAATTTCTCAAATCGAAAAGCTTTTTGAATACTGCATAGCAGAAATAACTTTTAAAGATTTTTCTATTTGCCTTATCTGTGTATATCGTTCACCAGACCAAAATAAATTACGTTTTATTCAATTACTTTATGATCTTATTAATGAGCTATATAATAAATACAATAAACTGATTATTTGTGGTGATTTTAATATTCATTTTGACAAAGCAAATATTTATTCAATTGATCTTAACAATCAATTATATTCTTTGGTCTTAAAAAGATTTATATTTGAGCCAACTCGAGTATCTAAAAAAAGTTCATCCTGCATCGACAATTTTTTCACTAATTTGAATGTTCTCATATCTTCTATATTAACACAACTTTATCTGATCATTTCGGCATTTTCTTAGTATACCACAACACCGTGACATTATACCTAAACAATATAAATATATCAGACGATTCAGTAATTCAAATAAAATTATATTTTTACATTTACTTAATAAGGAAAGATGGAATTCTGTAACAACTGCTTGTGATGGTATTTCAAGTTTTAACAATTTTATATCTATTTTCTACAATAAATTTAATATTGCATTTCCATATATAAAGTCATCATGTAACAATAACAGTGCAGTTAATCCATGTTTTTGGCAAACAAAAGGCATCTTAATTTCTTTTAAAAACTGAAACTGCTTGAAATACTATCTAAATATAATAGTGATATCGGTTTTTATGAATATTTTTTAAAATATAAAGATATTTTTAATAGCGTAGTTGATTTAGCCCAATTAAATACAATGATAGTTTGATAAAATGTTCTGGCAACAAACCAAAAACTATATGGTCACTGATTAAATCTGAAATCGATATTGGTAAGCATGATCAACAATAGATTTTCTTACTATTAATGATGTAAAGATTTATGAACCCCTAACCATAGTTAACGATTTTAATAATTTTTTCGTAAATGAAGCAACTATTATTACGTCAGTACTTACAAATGTAAATAACAATCGCGACATTAGTGTACCTTCTCTAATTTTTGCAGGATCGTCTGACACTATTTATCTTTTCCGGTAACTCTAGATGAAATTTCAGAAGCATTTCTTAGCCTTAAAAGTAATTTAGCTCAGGCCCTGATGAAATTCCCAGTTTTATATTGAATTTCATTCAAATTTGCTGAACCATTCTTATTATGTATTAATAAATTAATTTGTGATGGGGTCTACCCACAGCACCTTAAGATATCAAAAATTCGCCCCCTTTTTAAAAAGGTAAACGTGATTTAATAAATAACTACAGGCCATTTCCCTACTTAACTCACTTAACAAAGTTTTCGAAAAAATTCTGTTTAAAAGATTTTTTTATTTTTCAATAAGCACAAAATTCTACCAAAATCAACATGGGTTTCGCAAAGGACATTCAACGTCCCATGCTCTTTTTGACCTCACACGCGGTATTATTGAAGCCTTTGAAAATAACAGTTATGTGTGGCGGTATTTTGTGACTTGTCCAAGGCCTTGACTGCATTTCTCACGAATTTGCTTAATAAATTAGAACGATATGGTATCAGGGGAAAGGCACATTGCTTGGTCCAGTCGTATCTTAATGACAGATCACAATGTGTTCATTTAAATCGAAACGGGGTAACATTTGTTTCTAACAATATGGATTTAAAGATGGGGGTTCCACAAGGGTCTGTGCTAGGACCACTTCTTTCCTTATTTATATAAATGACCTGCCCCAGTGTACTATCTGTGTGACTTCATCTTATTTGCAGATGATACATGTTTAGTCATTAAAGCAAAACTCACGAACAACTATTAAAAAAACTCAATAATGTCATGCTCTCAGTTTCCAATTGGTTTCAAAATAATAATCTTGTATTGAATAATAACAAAACAAATTAATTTCTTTTAATAATAATAATAAAATTTGTCGAGATATTTCCCCGTACATCTTTGATAATAACACTTATGAGTTTTTGAATAATACAAAATTTCTTGGTATAAATATTATAACAATATGAAATGGATCATCATATTATTAACACTCTAAATCCAAATTATCAAAAACCCTGCTTTTGCTTCGTAATTAAAAATGAAGTAAGCAAGGAGAGCCTTTTCACTATTTATTACTCATATTTTTATTCTAAGTAATTTACGGCATTCAATTTGGGGGTTTTCACCGTTACTAACATCAGTTTTTCAATTTACAGAAAAAAGCAATCAGAGTTATGTTTTCCTTTCGTCCACTACATCTTGTCGACCTTTTTTCCATGAGCACAAGATTCTACCTGTTCCATGCATTTTTCTCCTAATCACCCTCTGTTTTATAAAAATATGGTAATCTGTTTAATTTAAGCCCAAATCCCGAATGTATTTATCATGACACAATCCATAAACTTGTAAAGGTCCCACATTGAAATTTGCCTCTACATTTAATACTTTAGATGGTCTGGGCATAATGCTTTACAATAAGCTGCCATAGGTATTAGAGAATTTGAAAATAGGAAATTTTTATAAACTACTCAATACATTTTTTAAAGAGCAAGTTTTTTACTCTATTGATGATATTTAAATTATAATTTTCAGTAAACTATTCTGTGAAAATAGAATAAGATTCAAGTGAACATTTGTTTTTTGTAAATTATATTTCATTTAATATTATGTTATCTATTAATTTAAGTTATGTACCATTTGATATCTACAATTGTACAATTGTACTGTATAAATAAATAAATAAATAAATATGAATATGAGTG
>NW_020539224.1:0-23814 GCF_003426905.1 Ctenocephalides felis
AATAAAAAACTTGAGGAAAAAATTTTTGGCTCTTGAAAAATCAATATTTAAATTGAAAAAAACTAATGGTGATCCAGAATCTACTATTGGCGGTCTCAGATGATATGTGAAGAGCACCAATTAAAATTAAGGACTTAAGCGATGAATTTTAGGAATACAAAAAAGATAATAATCAAAACTGAAACACATTGTTATTGAGAGAAACCATGAATTACATGATCTTATGGAAAAATGTTGAATGGAGAAAGAAATTTCGGAGTATCAACACAAAATTAAAACCTAAAACGAATCTATAACTAATCTCAGTTTGAAAAATAATAACGTTAGTGTGAATTGGCTTCATTAAAATTAATCTACAAAAATATAATAGACAGGCAAAACCCAGTTAACCAAACGCAATCCGAGTCAAATGCAAAACAACTAGCATTCACATCGCTCACAACAGAACGGCATTGGATAGAAATGTATCAATGGATTATGCTACAAGACGATTAAGCCGAACATTTTTGTTTATGCTGATCAACAGGGCCAGGGTCTACTTTCGAAAGTCAAACATGATAGCTTTCATAAGTATAATTTAGACTAACTACAAAACCTGGTGCAAAACTGGACTCGCTTCTAGAAAAATCCCATAAATCTTTTTCTGAAAATGACTTTGTTGTCATAATTGGAGGATCCAATGAAACTAATCCGTATGAAGCATCAATGAATATTTTAAATTTTGTTACTAATTGCAAGGCCCAAATAATAATTTTTCCAACGTTATATAATAATTTTTTAAATTGTAAGTTACTTACCAATCATCTAAAACTATCGTTAAGAATAACTAATGTATTTTAGTTACTAATTTTAATTATTATAAAAACTATCTTCAATTTATCGCAGAAAAAATACTTTACCAAGTCAATTTGAATGTTTACAAAAAATCTTTCTACATTTATAATGTTCGACATACTTCTCCGAAAAGAGATAATTTCATAGCAATGGGTCTAAACACAGAGAAGAAAATCATCATATTAATAACACATTACTTACTCAAACAATAGAGACTTTAATGTAAACAACATCACACAATCTACCAGTCAGTCAAAATCACTGATTTTTTCTCAGTCAAGAAAATAGTTCCTACCAATATCCCACCTCTTCCAGTTTGGCTAATACTGCTTCAAAATAATAACCAACTCATCACATAACTTTCGTTTCATCTAAATCAAATTTTGGCATACTTTTTCAAAATATTCAAAACCTATCTAATAAGTTAAATAAAATCGATATTGTATTACAAGATGTTAAAGCCTCTGTTCTGTTTTTGCCGAGCATTGGCTTAAAGAGACTGAACTCAAATTGATAAAAATCAATGGTTATAAGCTTTGCTCATACTTCTGTAGAAGTGTTTACGGACATGGTGGAGTTTGCATTTTTAGTTCAATACAAATTGAATGTAAGCAAATTTTCTCTAAATTTCTCAAATCGAAAAGCTTTTTGAATACTGCATAGCAGAAATAACTTTTAAAGATTTTTCTATTTGCCTTATCTGTGTATATCGTTCACCAGACCAAAATAAATTACGTTTTATTCAATTACTTTATGATCTTATTAACGAGCTATATAATAAATACAATAAACTGATTATTTGTGGTGATTTCAATATTCATTTTGACAAATCAAATATTTATTCAAATGATCTTAAAAATCAATTATATTATTTTGGTCTTAAACAGATTATATTTGAGCCAACTCGAGTATCTAAAAAAAGTTCATCCTGCATCGACAATTTTTTCACTAATTTCAATGTCTCATATTCTTCTATATTAAACACAACTTTATCTGATCATTTCGTCATTTTTCTTAGTATACCACAACACCGTGACATTATACCTAAACAATATAAATAAATCAGACGATTTAGTAATTCAAATAAAATTATATTTTTACATTTACTTAATAAGGAAAGATGGAATTCTGTAACAACTGCTTGTGATGGTATTTCAAGTTTTAACAATTTTATATCTATTTTTTACAATAAATTTAATATTGCATTTCCATATATAAAGTCATCATGTAACAATAACAGTGCAGTTAATCCATGTTTTTGGCAAACAAAAGGCATCTTAATTTCTTTTAAAAAACTGAAACTGCTTGAAATACTATCTAAATATAATAGTGATATTGGTTTTATTGAATATTTTTTAAAATATAAAGATATTTTTAATAGCGTAGTTGATTTAGCCAAAATTAAATACAATGATAGTTTGATAAAATGTTCTGGCAACAAACCAAAAACTATATGGTCACTGATTAAATCTGAAATCGATATTGGCAAGCATGATCAACAAATTGATTTTCTTACTATTAATGATGTAAAGATTTATGAACCCCAAACCATAGTTAACGAGTTTAATAATTTTTTCGTAAATGAAGCAACTATTATTACGTCAGTACTTACAAATGTAAATAACAATTGCGTCATTAGTGTACCTTCTCTAATTTTTACAGGATCGTCTGACACTATTTATCTTTTTCCGGTAACTCTAGATGAAAGCATTTCTTAGCCTTAAAAGTAATTTTAGCTCAGGCCCTGATGAAATTCCCAATTTTATATTGAAAGAATTTTATTCAAATTTTGCTGAGCCATTCTTATTATGTATTAATAAATTAATTTGTGATGGGGTCTACCCACAGCACCTTAAGATATCAAAAATTCGCCCCCCTTTTTAAAAAAGGTAAACGTGATTTAATAAATAACTACAGACCCATTTCCCTACTGAACTCACTTAACAAAGTTTTCGAAAAAATTCTGTTTAAAAGATTTTTATATTTTTTCCCAATAAGCACAAAATATTCTACCAAAATCAACATGGGTTTCCCAAAGGACATTCAACGTCCCATGCTCTTTTTGACCTCACACGCGGTATTATTGAATCCTTTGAAAATAACAGTTATTGTGTGGCGGTATTTTGTGACTTGTCCAAGGCCTTTGACTGCATTTCTCACGAAATTTTGCTTAATAAATTAGAACGATATGGTATCAGGGGAAAGGCACATTGCTTGGTCAAGTCGTATCTTAATGACAGATCACAATGTGTTCATTTAAATCGAAACGGGATAACATTTGTTTCTAACAATATGGATTTAAAGATGGGGGTTCCACAAGGGTCTGTGCTAGGACCACTTCTTTTCCTTATTTATATAAATGACCTGCCCCAGTGTACTAATCTGTGTGACTTCATCTTATTTGCAGATGATACATGTTTAGTCATTAAAGCAAAAACTCACGAACAACTATTAAAAAAACTCAATAATGTCATGCTCTCAGTTTCCAATTGGTTTCAAAATAATAATCTTGTATTGAATAATAACAAAACAAAATTAATTTCTTTTAATAATAATAATAAAATTTGTCGAGATATTTCCCCGTACATCTTTAATAATAACACTTATGAGTTTTTGAATAATACAAAATTTCTTGGTATAAATATTAGTAACAATATGAAATATGGATCATCACATTATTAACACTTTGAATCCTAAATTATCAAAAACCTGCTTTATGCTTCGTAATTTAAAAATGAAAGTAAGCAAGGAGAGCCTTTTCTCTATTTATTACTCATATTTTTATTCTAATGTAATTTACGGCATTCAATTTAGGGGGTTTTTTACCGTTACTAACATCAGTTTTTCAATTACAGAAAAAAGCAATCAGAGTTATGTTTTCCCTTTCGTCCACTACATCTTGTCGACCTTTATTCCATGAGCACAAGATTCTACCCGTTTCATGCATTTTTCTCCTAATCACCCCCTGTTTTATAAAAAATAATAACCGGTAACCGGTTTAATTTAAGCCCAAATCCCGAATGTATTTATTATGACACAAGACATAAACTTGTAAAAGGTCCCACACTGAAATTTGCCTCTACATTTAATACCTTAGATGGTCTGGGCATAATGCTTTACAATAAACTGCCACTAGGTATTAGAGAAGTTGAAAATAGGAAATTTTATAAACTACTCATCACATTTTTTAAAGAACAAGTTTTTTACTCTATTGATGAGTATTTAAGTTATAATTTTCAGTAAATTATTCTGTGAAAATTAGAATAAGATTTTAAGTGAACATTTGTATTTTGTAAATTATATTTCATTTAATATAGTATGTTATCTATTAATTTAAGTTATGTACCATTGATATCTATAATTGTACAATTATGCTGTATAAATAAAATAAATAAACTAGCTGTAAGTGGAATTCTGTCTTGAGGCAATTATGGCATCGTGCCTTAAGGCAAATTGTTGGAACTTCCCGTACCGTAACGAAATGTTCGAGGAATACTGAATGTTTTCAAATAGATTATTATAAATATTGTAACATTGTCTAATATTTATAAGAATTATATAAACTGAATTGCAGAGTTGAAATTATTTATAAAATATATTAGAACTAATAGTCAGAATTAAAAATAAAATCTTAAATATTTTCGATATACAAAAAACTAAAAAAAAAAAAAAAAAAGTTGGAACAAAATTTTTGTTAAGACAAGCATAAAGTTCTTTGAATCATTTAAATCGGACGCTTAGTTTTCTCAAAAACTGCCATTTTTTACATATTTAGCTCCGTATCTTCAAAATGGCTGGGCCTGCCTTTGCCAAAAAAATAAACACTTCTCCCAATCATTACTAATTGAATGTTTTTTAGATGATTCAAATCGGATACTCCGTTCTCTCAAAAATTTGATTTCTATTTTCTGCACTCTTTGCTCCGTATCTCCGAAACGGCTGGACCTGCCTTTGCCAAAAACTAATCAGCTCTTTTCCCTATCAATAGGAATCGGATGTTTTTTGAACCATTCAAATAGGTTGATCCGTGCGCCCTAAAACGTGACTGGAAATTTGTATCCATACATACATACACACACACACACACACATCCATTTTTTCTGAGGTATGCCAAAACGTTCAGAAACCTTCAAAACGTCGAGAAATGTAAAAATTTTCAATTCCGATTTTCGGCCCATTAAAATAACTTACCCTACGGGAAGTTAATAAATAAATAAATAAATATCAAAAGCGACAAATAGATTTTAGTAGTGGAAAATGTCTCAAAAAAAATTGTAGCTGGACATTAGTGCTGAACTGAAATCTCATGGACATATCATTACAGGACCTCAGTGTTTATTTTAATTTTCAAAAATAAAAAAAACTTATGAAAAAAACAAAAGACCATAATAATAAGTCTGGAAATTCTGCAAAACATTGGCCGTATTTGACCGTAAGGGTAACTGTTTATATTTCCAGAAAACCATAATTTTTGAAATTTTAAATTTTTTAAGTTAATGGATGATCTGATGGGTGATAAACCTTTCATTTATACCTGTAGCAGTTTGCTCTTCTACTGAAAAAAAAAGAACTTTAGGATTAGTAAGTCCTTATTTCATGTAGAGTAGGTAACCTCAATGCACAATACCTTATGTCTGGTCAATTAAAGACAGTTATACGCTCACGTGGTCTTAGACCATTACTAATTCTCGGTGGCTCGAACTCGATGCCATGTGGTTATATACTGGATGACTAGTATACGCTTTTGCCGAAAGTTCCACACATACTTACATATAGCATAGGTTGAAATTAAGTATGTGCGGGTTCCAACTTTTTCTACGGTTTCAGTTGAATTTTTACGTTTGCTGATGTAGTTCAAATGTAAAATTTAATGGATTTTTGTTAACAAATTAGGCAGTTTAGATGTCCATCAGAATAGAGAAGTTTTTTCATCCTTTGTAGTTTTTGTTTGGCGTTCATTGATAGATGAAAGTCAATCGAAAATTTTTGTCGTATTTTGCGTTTTTGTTTCTTCAAAGAAATAAAAACCAGAAGTTTTATGAAAGCGAGATGATGATGCTGCTTGAAAAATGGCAAAAAGTCTTTGATCAAATTGACAATACATTAAAAGATAACGCTATTTAGTTTCTTAAAAAAATTCCTTTGATGTATTAACTTAAGACGATCATATTTTGTTAGGTCAAAACTGGAACGTCAACTTGTCGATATGCTATTCCAAAACGGGGGACGGGCGCGGGTGTGGGGGTTGAGTTAGTCTTTATGCTGCATGATATGAAAATGATTTAAAAAATATTTGTTATTTTATTTTCTATTTATTTATTTGGATACAATAAAAGTCAGTTTTTTTTTAAATGAATCAAATTTGCCAAGTAATTATTAAAGATTTTTAGTAGGACCTATTATTCAATATACTCGTACGTTATTTTGCTTTTGTACTATAATTATATTTTTGTAACCCTGTTAAATGTTTTTCATAGTTAACTTATTGCAGATAAAAGTTATTCATAGTTAAACTTATTAAAAACTTAGTAAGGTAGTCAAAAGTCAAATTTCGTTATAATAATTTTTGCTAATTTTCGTAAAATTGAAAGCAAAAGTTTGAAATTATAAATGTGGTAGGCTATTTCAGCACTTTGGAATTTTGAATTCGGCAGTTTGCCCATCTATAACGTATTGATTCATAAAAACATACTTGCTTAAGGGGGTTGTTCTTTTTTTTTGTTACAAAACATGCAAGGTATTTGTTTTTGTTTTTCTCGAAATGTATTTATCATAAAGACATGCGGTTTTTTTTAAACAAAAATTACAAAATCATAGAATATTAAGAATTGTTTTTTGTTTTTCGCCGTCATTTTTTAACCAGGGGGCGCCAAAGTGGGCATTGCAAAATCGATCTCGTTTGCGGTGCCACAGATAAATCCGTTGCGCATCGCCTGAAACAAAAAAAAAACGAAACTACATTGAAGAAGAAGTTATAATCCAGTCCCCCTACCAAAATAAAAGAAAAAAAAAAGGCAGCTATTTAAAGAAAAATGTGTCAAAAAAGGGCCATTTTTGGGACGAGAAGCTTCGCAAAAATTTTTGCGTAATGTTATCAAGTTGTTTGAGGTAGGGGGACTAGTAGTGCAGTAAACGGAGAGGAAAAAAGGGTATAACCTCTGAATTTTTTTACTGTGCTCCGAATTGAATGAAATTTTGGAATTAGGTTCATATTACCCTCAAGTTCAAAAGTGAAAACAATTCGGTTTGCGCTATCACCCCCCAGGGGGATAACACCCCCTCTCAATTGTGTAATTACATTTTTTCAAAATAACGTCGGAAATCGATAGAAGAACTAATTATAAGAAAAAAATGTCTTCTATAGTTTTTCAAAAAAACCAATACTTTTCACGTTACTGGCCACTAAAGATTCATATATTTTTGGCGTTTTTCTTCGTTTTTTGGCAAATATCTCCTAAAATATACATTTTAACGAAAATTATGTAATGAACAAAATAATGTCAATAAAAATCTTAATAAATCGGTATTACATAAAGTGTTCTAGGAAGAATATTAAGAAAGATTTGAAAGAGCAAAGTCGTTTTTTATTTTGTTCAAGATTTAATTGTTGTATTTGAAGCCATCTAGTGTCGGAGTTTTACATTTTATGCATTTCGGTGAAATTGGGTTTTATAGTGCTCAACATAAGCTTTAAAATGAGTGCTGTTACAAGTTTTTTGCGTGTAAAATGAGTGAGCTATCATGCAAATAATAAGAAACATATACGATGTTTTTTTCTTTTAAATCATATGGTTTAATGAGCGCCATTTCCACCAGAATTAAAGTAATTCACATTCCATCTAGAATTCACTTCATTATAGACATCTTGATGGATTCTAGCAGATTCACTACTTTAGTACAAACTATTTTCAGAAAACTCACGATTTTATAAAAACTTTTTTTCCAATTTTTAAAAATCGAAATTATTTTCATTATATCTCAAAAAGAATAAAAGATACGTATAAAAGCATATAGATAAAAATCAAAGGGATCTTTCTGGCTTATTTTTGTTTTTTATTGTGTTTCTTTCACACAAAAATTGACAGAGTTATGAATGTTTAAAGACTGCGCGGCCGCGCAAATTGGAAAAAAAGTTTTTATAAAATCGTGAGTTTTCTGAAAATAGTTTGTACTAAAGTAGTGAATCTGCTAGAATCCATCAAGATGTCTATAATGAAGTGAATTCTAGATGGAATGTGAATTACTTTAATTCTGGTGGAAATGGCGCTCATTAAACCATATGATTTAAAAGAAAAAACATCGTATATGTTTCTTATTTGCATGATAGCTCACTCATTTTACACGCAAAAAACTTGTAACAGCACTCATTTTAAAGCTTATGTTGAGCACTATAAAACCCACTTTCACCGAAATGCATAAAATGTAAAACCTCGACGCTAGATGGCTTTAAATACAACAATTAAATCTTGAACGAAATAAAAAACGACTTTGCTCTTTCAAATCTTTCTTAATATTTTTCCTAGAACACTTTATGTAATACCGATTTATTAAGATTTTTACTGACATTATTTTGTTCATTACATGATTTTCGTTAAAATGTATATTTTAGGAGATATTTGCAAAAAAACGAAGAAAAACGCCAAAAATATATGAATCTTTAGTGGCTAGTAACTTGAAAAGTATTAATTTTTTTGAAAAACTATAAAAGAAATTTTTTTTTTATAATTAGTTCTTCTATCGATTTCCGACGTTATTTTGAAAAAATGTAATTACACAATTGAGAGGGGGTGTCATCCCCCCGGGGGGTGATGGCGCAACCCGAATTGTTTTCACTTTTGAACTTGAGGGTAAGATGAACCTAATTCCAAAATTTCATTCAATTCGGAGCACCGTAAAAAAATTCAGACCTAAAACGCTCCGTTTACTGCACTATAGGTGCTGCAGTGGTGAACAAATTAAAAAAAATGCAAGTCGATCCGACTTGTAGTTTTTTTTTAATTTGTGGCACCGCACTGAAAAAAGTCAATTTGAGAAAAACGTATTTAAAGTTTTTAATATAATGTACTAAATACACCATTTAATTTAATGTACTAAATACACCATGGTGTTCAAAGATGCTGACACATTAAAAAGGTCATGTGCCAGAGGTATTATAATGAAAAAGAGGCAGCTGGCATACAATAGCTCGCGGAGCGATAAAAAAAACGCTTTCAGAGGATCATACGTATAGAGATATATATATATATCTATAACTACGTCAAAAAAATAGATATTGAGATGATTTTTTTTTTAAATCATTCTAAGGTTTCTAGCTTTCATAATATCAAAAAATCTCAAAACCTTAAACATTCATAGATATTTGGTAGATCGTTTATTAATTATATTATCAAGTAATTGTGAGTTCAAATATATACTTTATACAAACCTGGGATAATCCGGATCAAAATCCGGAACAAATATTGCTTTTAGAAAAAACCCGAAACACAAAGTGGAAACCACCAAACCGGGACGTATGGTCACCTTAACTCAGTAGAATCCACAATTACTTATTGTCAGTAGGCAACCTAATATTTATACAAACAGTGGAAAGGTGTACGAAAACTACATGATATCGGGTTGTCCGCAACGCGGGCTCTAGTTCAATATGTGTAGATGCCAAAGTGTTTTATACCAACGGTCGCATAATATCGAGCCACTGCGGGTTAAAACAGGCATGGCATGCCTGTGCGTGAGACTGCTTGTCCAGGCATATCAGTAGGTATTATTATTTTTAATGTAAATGCTCGGAAGTCATTTCATGCTAGAATGGCACACTTATCAAACATTCTATCTATAATAAGAATATTGGACAAGTAATGGAGAAAATTCGGTTAGTTCGAATAAAAAACCTTTACTAGTAATCAGTGCTAAAATGTTAACTACAGAGTAAACTATTCTTCGTGTATATGTATATATTTTATAATCATTTCTAAATGTAACAATAACAATGATAAATTCAAAATCTCTTGGTACTGTCGTGCCACTTTTTTTTATCAGCAATATTTTTTTTAATTTAAGAGTTTTTCGGGAAAAAAGTGAAAATAATAATAATTGAACATTTGTCTACTTGTAAATACTGAAAAACTAAACTTGCTACAAAATAAAATCATGCAAGAAAAAGGTGAATGTCACACCCGAGGAACGGTTGTGACAAGCATATACATAAATTAAAAAACAATAGATATAACATTCAAAATGGTTTATTACAACTTTTATTGTGTTAATAACAATAGTATTTAAAACTATACAACAACAATATAAATAATTTTAACAAACCCTTATGAATGAAATATGTCAATATATAACAAAACCTAATTGCATAAGCAAATTAAAAAAAAAGTATTTTTTTCTTTTATTGAATTAACCTTTTCCTTTCATATTTTGTCTTAGTAAAGTTAGATTTTGTTCTCACTTTATAACAATTATAAATAATAGAATTCGAACATGAAAACTCATTTTTGACTTTTAAAAAGCCATGCGGTCTTCAGATCATGTTAATTAGGGCTCTGACTCAATACAATATATGGAGACGTCTGTTACTAACATACCCTTGCTCAATCGTATCCAATCTCCCCATATAATAACTATTAATATTGTCAATAGACACCATTTGTGCATATTGCAGAATGTATATAAATCTAAAAAAAATTCAACATTACACAGAGTTTTGTTTGCCGCATATGTATTTTATTTAAATAGTTTTACAAAAAAAATGAAATATTTAAATAAAGTAATTGATTTTTTTTTAACTTTACTTGATTTTATGATATCGTGGATAAATCTTTTTACCCCCGAACCTTTAAGTCCCGCTCTACTTTATACACAATTGTTAAATAGCTGAACTTTTATAGCTACTGATAACTTTAGTTTTTCTAATAACTTTGTGTTTGTGGATCTTAATGACGTCTGACTGAGGTCTTGTTTGCATAAAACATATAATTCCAAAATAATAACATATAATCTCAAACTATCTTTAAACAAAAAAATCGTGTTTTTATATTTGTTCTACGCATTACATACGTTAAAAAATAAGAATATGAAAATGTAAAACGACTACACAACTTAAGAGCCATTACCAGTCGCCCTCAAGTGGCATTTTTTATTTCAAGTTGTTAGAACAGAAGGGAGTGTACGTTTTCGACGTCCATTCGGGGCGCACACAACGCTGCTGGCAGCGTGTATGTAGTGCTCGCCGAGATATATAAGATTCTTTTGTTGTCGAACAATACTTAATATCAGATTATCCCCGGAATCGATCAAACCCACGCGCGTTTGCAATATTCACCAATCCTAATAATTAATATTAATAATAATAATCCTAAGTACAATTTTATTAACTGATATCATATTTTAGCCATAACCTTAGGTGTACATTTTATAATAAATGGCTAGAACTAGAAGGTACACTATAACTAACTTGTGGCGTGATTACTTTTTTCATTTATTTTAGTAGTAACCATTGTTCAAATTTTCTTAATAAATTGCTATAACAAACTAGTTGGTATTGGCATTTTACCTCGATGCAAGTTACATGAACTTTTCGATATGTGTAAATAATCGACTTAATTAATAAAAAAAAGTAATTAATTTATGAGTGATTAAGTGGATTTATTACACATGATTGAAAACGAACGAACACGTTAACTCGAAGTATTTTCTAGAAGCAAATTTTCAAAAATCAATAATTTTTATAATTCAACCAGTATCCGTAGGACTTTAATGTTTTAGTATGTTCATTAAGACGAAGAAGTTCTCTATCATTATACCAAGTAAATCGTTTTGATGAATTAGAGAACTTTGATGAATTTTTAAAATTAAATCACTTGTCGTAAGGCCGTAATATTTTAGTAAGTTCTATAAAATCATGATATATATTGCCAAAAAAAGTTCCATAAAAATCGGCTTATTTTTTTTTCAACAGTTAATTACAAGAAAACGGCTCTGTAGATTTTTACCTAAAACTAATCAGTATCATCCCTAACTAATATATTTTGAACAGTTTTTGATTTTTGAAAATCGGTTCAGTAGTTTGAACTTAAATATGGACGAAAAGTTTAACACTTTTTTTCAAATTTCAAAGAAACGGTCTGGCAGATCGTCTCGCAATAAACTGACAAACTGACAAACGATAGTCCTCATTGAGATACATCAAATGGCTTGTAAACTTCTGAAATCGGTTCTGGCGTTTTTGAGAAATCGTCGATCAAAGGTCTAATTTTGACAAATGCCAAAAAAACGATTCTAATTTTTGCAAACTTTGAAGAATTTTAAAATCAAACGACTTGTTGTAAGACCGTAATATTTTAGTATGATCTACAAGACTGGTATCTACCGTCAAAAAAAATCATGTGCATAGCATCGTGCCTTAAGGCAAATTGCTGGAACATCCCACACCGTAACGAAATAATCAAGGAATATTAATTGTTTTCAAATAATTTCGTAACATTATCTAATAATTATAAGAATTATATAAACTGAATTGCGAAGTTGAAATTATTTGTTTAGACTATATTGGAACAGAATTAAAATTAAAATCTGAATTAGTTTCAATATACAAAAAAAATTTTTTGAAAAAAAATAGAAACAAAAAAATTATTTTTCCAAAAGCAATTATTTTATTGAAACAAGCAGAAAGTTCTTTGAATAATTCAAATCGGATGCTTAGTTCTCTCAAAAACCCACCTAAAAAGCAGTGAATTGAAAAACAACCAAATTTCAAAGGTCGTGTTATAATCACAAATCATCTTTTCAACGCAAGTAAATAAGTGCTTTTACTTACTCTCAGCTATGTTCTGCGACTAGTTTGTTTCTCGATTACATGTATTTTTGCTGTTTGACTTAATTTTCATATTAATTATAAGATAATCCACCAAAACATGTCACGCAATGGAATGTCATAGAAGCATGGCATGCTATTAAAACGGCGAAGTTATTAAAACAAATTTTCGATGTTCAGAACATGTTTAGTATGTATATGACATGTTTGTAGAATTTCAGAAATAGGGCAATTATAATGCAGTTATTATAGAGTTGCTAATAATTAGCAAATCCTATCTTTGTGTGTGTTAGGCATACGCGGCAGAGATTAGCTACTATTAGGATTAACCCTCCGTCGGTCGGATATTTTTTCACCTTCGAACGGTCGGAAAGGTCTGGCTGGACCACCATTCATTTTACATGCATTTATATGGGATAAATGAGTTTTTGGTATCTTATGTATTAACGATTATATAAAAAAATCAAGAAATGTAAAAAAATCGTTGCTTTTTTTGTTAATTTTTTTGTTTTAAATCAATGAAAAACAATATTTATTCTTTTTCGGCGCCTTTGAAATGAATGTGTGCATTACTCATCCGATTTTCAGTGTTTGCGATTACCAATAAGTTTGGTAGGTTTTCAAAAAACTCTCGTCATGAAAATACTAACATTCATGTTAGAGCACATAGCAAAGAATATAAACAACGCAGTTTGAATAGAAAATACCATGAAAAAAAAACAAAATACTGGTTTACATATATCAAAAAGCGTATATTCCATACAAAATGTATGGGTGGTCTAGACAGACCTTTCCGACCGTTCGAAGTATAAAAAAGTTAATATCTTTATAATTATCCTTCTGTGCATTTTTTCGTCCTGATTTTTTCATTGACCGACAGCTAATGAAATTTTAGGAAAAGTCAAGAAATTTCAAGTCGATAAAGGATCACTAGAAGTTTTTTTTTTTTTAATTGAAGTCGAAAAGAGTCTGGCCAGACCACGCCGACCGACGGAGGGTTAACACTACAAGGTAAACTTGGAGATCGGGACAGGAAACATCTTAATGGAATTACGTAATTAGCGCCGACTGTTATTGTTTAAGAGGGATTAAAAGACGTAAATTTTATTACTGATTACTGTATTGTTTAATCCGTATTTAAGCAAAGCAACAGTTTTGTTTCTGCAAAAAGTTACATGGCGAAAACTTGACTTAATTACTAGCATTAATAACATGTCACAACTTGACATGCCACCATTATTGACATTTCCGCATAAACATATACCAAAATGAGATTTTGAATATAGCCTATCACCTACGTTGAATATATATATATATATATATATATATATATATATATATGTTTAATTTGAGTTTAATATTCGGGCGTAACATCAATAAAAATAGTATGAGTTTTTTTTTTTAAATTTATTTATTTAAAATCTATACGTTTCGGCTAGCATCTTAGCCATCATTCAGTAGGAATCAAGTTAACTACAAAAATTGAAACTAAATAAATTATATGAAAGGAAATTTCATGGAAAAACAATAATAATAATAATAGTAATAAAACACTTACAATTTTGTATCCTAATATAGCATATGAAACCATTATTAATCCATGGTATGAGTATGTGCACATTGATAAGATATATATATTTTTAACACAAACATCACAAATGGTAAAACACACTAATAATCATGATAACTTAACAAGTTGTCGAAACTATGTATTTACTCTTTGGAGTTTAGGATAGAAATGTCACATTTTTCTCAAAGCAGTTTTTAGCATGTGTTGATATTTTTTGGAAAATTTAAAAGGCGATGGGATTTTGTTATTTTTTAAGGAATTTTGACACGCTATTAAGAAACCACGTGTTCGTTTCGTTCAGGGCCGTATTGTCAAAGCGTTTGTTTATGACTTTGTCGTTATGTAATTGTAAAAACAACCCCTCAGCGAATCTTCTTTTAATTGTATTCTCTTCAAAATGTAAAATTTTAGGGTTAAAAAAATCGATATTATGATTTAAATTTTTAATATGCTCAGTTAACATTGTTTTAAATTGCTTGGGATTTTTTGAATTATTTTTGTGTTGATTAAGGCGTTTACTCAGGTTTTGGCTAGTTTCTCCAATATAAAAGAGTTCGCAATTAGAGCAATTAATTTGATATACCAAATTCCTGAGGCGGTCAAAATTGAACTTAGATTTCATTTGTGTAAAAATTGAACTGAAATCTAAGTTTCTGATATCATTCAAAACAATTTATTCTTCACATATAAATTTATCCTGGAAGAATTTGATGCGTTTGATTTTAAAGCTCATTTTCATTCCTACAATTTTACTTGTAGTTTTTTTGGGATAGTTTTAAAAATAACTGTATAATAAAAAATAGAACTCATGACACTAGAATGCAGTTTATAAAATTATCCTTTCATTTTTGACGCAAAAATATTATACATTTAACTATCTCTCGTTATTAAATATGTTTTACTTTATTTCTCGCAATTACCTCAAAAACAATTTGGTGAAATCTAAACATCTTAAAGTATGTATAAAATTTTAAATATGCATAAGAAAAAATAAATATATTCTAAACCAAAAATACTCAATAACAAATAAATGCTGAAAAAAATTTAACCCTTTACATCAAAGAAAATATATGACAATTTGTTGAATTATACAAATTAATTAAAATTTGGAATAATAAGCTGCAGTTCTATGACATACAATCACGTGTCTGTGCACTTTAATTAAAATAATTACAGATAATTTGAATATGTTTGAGATATCAATTGAAAATTGCAATGTTTAGATTTAATCAAAAGCAAAAACTTTATTTAGAAAATAATCAATTAGAAATTTTATTTAAATATCTGAATCTCGGTTGAATTCAATTATTCGGTAAGTTCTTGCAACTTGCCTTAGGGCAAATATCCACTTTCAACTAGTTTGAAACGTATTTGAAATTAAAAACTATATTATATTCAAACTAGTTGGAATTGGTATTTTGCCTTGAGGCAAGTTACATGAAATTCCCGATATATATAAATAATCGACTTAATCAATAAAAAAATTAATTTATGAGTGATAAAAGTATTCCGAGTGGATTTATAACACTTAATTGAAAACGAACAAACTCTTTTACTCCAAAACTTGGAGTATTTTCTAAAAGCAAATTTTCAAAAATCAATAATTTTTATAATTGAACCTGTTTCCATAGCACTTTAATGGTTAAGTATTAAGACATTAAGACCAAGTACTCTATCATTTTCTCAATCTTTGATGAATTTTTAAAATGAAATTACTTGTCGTAAGGCCGCAATATTTCAGTAAGTTCTTTAAGACTATGATATATATCGCCAAAAAAAGTTTCATTAAAATCGGCTTCAATTTTTTTTTCAACAGTTAATTACAAAAAAACGGCTCGGTAGATTTTTACCTAAAACTAATCAGTATTATTCCCAACTAATATCTTTCGAACAGTTTTTGATTTTTTAAAAACGGGTTGGTAGTTTGAGGCTAAATATGGACGAAAAGTTTAACACTTTTTTCAAATTACAAAGAAACGGCTCGACAGATCGTCTCACAAAACTGACACACGATAGTTCTCATTGAGATACATCAAATGGCTTTTAAACTTCTGAAATCGGTTCAGGCGTTTTTGAGAAAACGTCGATCAAAGGTCTTGTTTTGACAAATGCCAAAAAAACGATACTAATTTTTTCAAACTTTAAAGAATTTTCAAAATTAAACGGCTTGTCGTAGGGCCGTAATATTTTAGTATGATCTAGAAGACTATGGTATCTACCGTGAAAAAAAAAATCATAAAAATCGTCGAATCGTCGCACCAAAAACAAATCAGCACGATTCTAACCAATATTTATCGAAAGGTTTTTGAATTTTCAAAATTGTGGACGAAAAATTTTTCACTTTCAATTTACAAAGAAACGGCCCGGCCGATCGCCGCACAAAACTCAGAAACGCTAGTCCTCATCGAAATACATCGATCGGCTTTTAAATTTTTGAAAACGGTCCATCAGTTTTGGAAAAAACGTCGATTTACAACAAAAAATCTGTTCACACACACACACACATACTTTTTCCAAATTTGGTCTCATTCGATTCAGAATGGCTTGAAACGTCGAGAAAACATTAAATTAGCAAGTCGGATTTTTTGATGAAAACAAAAAATATATCCTTCGAGAAATTAATAAATACAATAATTAAAAGCGCTAGTTATGTCTATCTTCCGAGATTAAGGTTTTATAAACTTTTTAATCTACTTTTTTTTCAGATATAAGTTTAGCGAACTAACATACAAAAATTATCAGAAGTTGATTTTAAAGTTGCTTTCTTATAAAAAGTTTAGAATTGATACAAACAATACGAATGAGACAAATAATAATACAAATTCACAGAAAAAAAAAAACAAATGTTGAACTAAATTATTCATCGAAATTAAAATATTATATTTGTATCGTATACAATATTATAGTTTTCTGGAAAAGATAGTAAATTTCTTTATATTAATAATTAAGTATTCATTGAAATATTGTAAAGTTTTCTATAACAAAATTTTATATCGCAACACCAATAAGTACTTTCTAGTGTCTATTACTCATTTAAAACCAAGCATTATTTATTTTTTACAACATATTTTTGATATGCATTTCAAATTGCATATAAAAGTTAGAATTGCATTTTTTAACTATATTCATAATTGACACTGTGTACTAGATAAATATTTACGATTGAAATATGGATTTTTTGCTCAATTTCTATGAACATCATCTGCGGTAAATTAATTATCTCCGGATGTGCTGATCGGATCAGTATTATTTTTTTATTACACTCATATTGAAGTAAACTTTGTAATGATTAAACTTTTTTTTTGTTTTGGCAATTTTCTTAACAATAACAACCCTTAAATATTTACAAAGTTTTCTTTCTAGCAAAAAAGTCATAAAAACCAAAATATTACTCGAATACATTTATTCGTATTAGACCGTTTTATTTAGTTTAGGATTAGCTGCTTTATTAAAAATAGTACTCAAACGTTCAGAAAAGTTACACTTTAAAATCTTCTCTATGCTGCTATCAGTTTTCCGTATATTTAACAAATTCAAAAAATATTGTTACTTATCAGTCGAATAAAGGGCAATAGAAAATTTACTTTATACGTACACAACAAATAATCTATGGTGTCGAGATTCATTTTCTCTTAAACACAGTCAAAACTTAATCTATGCATTTAGGTGATTGCTATGAAATTGCATTGCGTGAAATTAATTTCGAAAATAAATTCACATAGAAAAACAATTGTTCGAAATGAAACATGATCTTCATCTCAATATAAACAAAGCATAGTAATTGAATATTTGCCCCATGAGTAGAAAACCTCACTCTCACCTTCGCGCGGAGCTCGGCAGCAAAAGCCATGAACATATTTTACTAGATTTTTTTTATTTGTTTTACATTTTATATAATCGTGTCAGCAGTTTTTATAGTACAATCACATTATATGAGACTAATTCATTAAAAAATACATTTAAAATACAACATATTTAACTGAACACTTTATCGAAACGTAAATACAGACATCTATATTCACCAAATGTTTTTGTTTTCTATTTTATATTATATACTAATTTTAGTTATCATCACAATTTAAATATGAACAAAATGCAATCAGCAATTAAATAAATACAAAATGAAAATTTAAAGTAATGATATTTTCACAATTACAATAAGTATAGAAATGTAATTAATATTTAAAAAAAAAATAACTGTGTTAAAACCTAAGAAGAACTTCAAATTCACTTATATATCAAGCTTATAATAATTATCATAATTTATTTATCTAAATTTTAAAAAAATATTTTATTTTATGTAAAGGAAGAAACATATTCTAATTTCATATTATACGAAAAGCACTACCAGTTTAAAGATAAAAGTTGAAACAAAGTATCGAATTTATATCGTCCGATTTTGATAAATTTTAGATTAGAACGGGACCTAAAGGTCCGCGGGTGAAGGTTTACAACCGATATCTCAAAAGCAAGTTGAATCGCATTTATATTACAGCTTGACAACCAGTCGCCAAAAGAAGATTTGGGGTGTGTCGCCATTTGTTGCAATATTTGTCACTATGAAAAATGATTGAGAATTCCGATTGTATAAATAATTTTTAACTACAATTTTGATAATGATTGGAAAATCTTGAAATATGCTAATAATGTCAAACTTTTAATCGTGCACCATGTTGGCTTGTACAGAAGTGTCACTTCAGAGAAAAATATGTTCTCGTAGTTTATATTTATATTGTTCTGTATTTAAATAAATATATTTTAATCCCTTTTATAAAAATGAATTCTACTTATATCGGCATCACCGTTGCGTCGAATTGGTATCATTTCAATTAATTTTTTAACAATGATAAGTTATATGAGTGGGGGTTAAACACAGAACAATTGATTTACTCTGTTTTATGGTTTTCCGCGTCGAAATTCATCACGCTCTTCAAAGATCTGACCATTTAATTATAATATACATGTTTTAAACTTTAATATTTTTATTATATATTTTGGTGAAAACATGTTTGGCATTTAGTTAAATATATATATATATATATATATATATATATATATGTGTGTGTGTGTGTGTGTATTAATTAGATATTTTTGTTCGACGTTGAGACATATCTTGAATAATGATTTACAGCCAGTCGTCGAAATAAAGGAACAAATAAATACAAATATTTATTTATAGTATACGTTTCGACACGGATTGTGTGTTATCATTTAGCAAATTCTTTGTTAACAGTATCTAAAAAAATATGTACACAGTTTTTTAAAAAATAAACATATATTCATATTTAAAATAATTAAAAGATATACATACCACATCAGAAAAAAAAACATTAATTTAAATTGTAATCGTCCAAAAATCGAAATTGAAAATTTTTACATTTCTCGACGTTATGAAGGTTTCTGAACATTTTCGCATACCACAGAAAAAATTGATGTGTGTGTGTGTATGTGTATGTATGTATGTATGACTACAATTTTTTGTCCACGTATTTGGGCGCACGGATTAACCGATTTGAATGGTTCATCCGCCGATTCCTATTGATAGGGAGATGTGCTGTTTAGTTTTTGACAAAGGCAAGTTTAGCCGTTTTGGAGATATGGAGCAAAGAGTGCAGAAAATAGAAGTCGAGGTTTTGCGAGATTGGAGCATCCGATTTGAATGATCCAAATAACATTCAATTCGTAATCACAAGGAAAAGGGGTGATTAGTTTTTGGCAACGGCAGGTCCAGCGGTTTCGAAGATACAGAGCTAAATGTGAAAAAAATTGCAGTTAATGAGAGAACTAAGCTTTCGATTTGGAAGATTTAAAGAACTTTCTGCTTGTTTTAACAAAATATATGATTTTGAAAAAAAAAATTGTTTCATTTTTTTTTTCTATCAAAAATAATTTAGATTTTATTTTTAATTCTGACTAAAGTTCTAATATACTTCAAACAAATAATTTCAGCTTTGCAATTCAGTTCATATAATTATAAATATTAAACAATGTTACAGTAATTATAATAATCTTTTCTATATTCTATTCTATATTCAATATTCCTCGAACATTTCGTTACAGTACGGGAAGTTCCAGCAATTTGCCTCAAGGTACGATGCCATACACCCCACTAGTTTTATATTTTTATTTTATATGTAATGTATGATTGGTTTTTTCTATACGTATAACTTAATAATATGTTTTTTTTCCTGAAGTGGTATGTATATCTTTTAATTATTTTAAATATGTTATTAATTGTTTTATTACAAATATATTAATTGTTTATTTTTTACAAAACTGTAAATATTTTTTAGATACTGTTAACAAAGAATTTTCTGAATGATGACACACAATCCGTGTTGAAAGGTATATTAAAAATAAATATTTGTATTTATTTGTTTTTTTATTTCGACGACTGGCTGAAAATCATTATTCAAGATATATATATATATATATATATATATATATATATATATATGTTTCCATATCATTTATTTAAATCAATTGGGTTTATCATTTCTATATTCATATAGTTCTTGTCTAAAATTAAATTAAATTTAAGGTGAAAATACGTGCTACAATTAATGACGCCCTTATAAAGTGAGGATGCAATTTAAAATGATGCAATTTAAAATAAAGGAAAAGCGGCCGTATTTGCGACGTATTTAATCTTTGTAGCCATTTATTTTTGTAACTTTAGTAATGTCATCTATCTATTATAATTACCACCAATCATCTATAATTACCATCTATTATAATTACCAATTTATTCAATGCATTGACTTTGAAATATGTGTGAAAAATAATAAATTAAGTCGGCACCGTCAACACTCCGTTTATTGCGAATCCATTCTCGAAGAGCCGAAGTCGGATTATACGCTTCAATGCTCCAGGTGACAGATTAAAGTGCGGGTGGACAGCTAGGCGGCGCCCTGTGCTGGTGGGTGTGGGAACGCGTTTGTGAACGAAAGCTGGAACCGGCTTGTTGGGGACGTCTCGGGGATTGTAATTACTGGATGAAGAGATTGCTCCATGGAGGAACGTGTCTTCTTGTCTCTGTGTGTGGATTTAGTATTGCGTTCGCGCGTCACTGAAATATTGAGCATTATATTAAATGTAGAGTCCTCCAGAAGTTGAAACCGCACCCTGTAGGGAAGGCACTCATCACTCCGATGAAAAATACCGACCGACCGAAATAAATTATTAGACCGACCGACAAAATATAATTACGAAAGCGCCCGGTGCGGAATTTCTGTTACAAGAAACTGTTTCAAGTGGTTTTATTCCGTTTGACATTTGTCGCAAAGGAAATGCCTGGAATCTGTACGGTATTTGTCGTTTTAATTATATGAGATTCGACTCTCTATAGTCTTTTTGGATTTTGCCGGAATATAATCAAAACGACTTTTTGTCATATTATGTTCGTATTTCATCATCAGATGAAAGCAAGAACGCAGCACCGTTCGAATGAAGAACGTTTCCCCAATGATAATGTCCCTTTCCGTAATTTGTTTTTCTAACGCCCTCTCTCTTAGAAAATGCATGGTGTAAAATTAGTCATGGAAATTTTTGGCATTTTAAACAGTGATCAATCATTATTATTTAATATATTTAGAGCAGTTCAGGTCAGAAAGTTCCAATTTAACTTTGAGCAATTATGTTTGAAAACCAAATAAATTAGATCACAACAAACAACACATATCACACAACTATCTGACCATTTTCAGTGAAACTCTCAGCTAATTCATTATTATAGAAGCTATATTATTTTTCAAAAAATTATCACTTGGCCGATTTTATCCAATATGCGGGTCAGTTGGCAAACAGGTGAAATGTTAGTTTTTACTTTCAAAAGGATTTTACAAAATAATAACTACAATATTCAACCAATGCAAAATATAAAATTCGTTTGCGTACTTTTTACACTGTATATACCCTTATACTGTTTTTTTGGCAAAAATTTTAACTTCATTAATTTCTTTTATTTCTTTCTTGTTAAATTGTTTTTTTAACTGAATTTACATTTTTACGTACACTTGTTATTGTTTACGCATTTGGTTCAGTTGGTCCATTTTACTCCAGCCGCATGTGCGCTATTATGAAGGTTATTTAAAAACAATTGTTAAACTTAAAATCAATACTACTTATTATAAAAAATTCAATAACGTACAATTTAAAATTATATAAAAGTCTCGTAAATTGAACAACAAACAAATAAAAAGAACTTTTTTATAGATTTTCAAATACTACCGTTTATCTCCTGATAGCAACGATGCTTGATTCAAGGCGATTGTTATATTACATATCCCTCTGCTTTCAAATATCGTTGAAAAAATTCAATTGTTTCTGAGATATTGTTGGTGGACCTTTATACCCCGGACTTTTGAGCCCCGTTTTACTCCATATATACACTAGTGGGATGTATGGCATCGTGCCTTAAGGCAAATTGCTGGAACTTCCCGTATACCGTAACGAAATGATCGAGGAATATTAAATGTTTTAAAATAGATTATTATAAATATTGCAACATTGTCTATTTATATTTTTAAGAATTAATTAAACTAAATTAGAAAGTTGAAATTATTTGTTGAAGTATATTAAACAGAATTAAAATAAAAATCTGAATTATTTTCGATATACAAACAAAATTTTTTGGAAAAAAAAATTTAAAAAAAAATTTTTGAAGCCAAAAAATGTTTTTTCCAGAATCAATTATTTTGTTAAAACAAGCGGAAAGTTATTGGAATCATTCAAATCCGACGTTTAGTCTCTTATAAACTGTTTTTTGCACATTTATCTCCAAAACCGCTGAACCTGCCTTTGCCAAAAACTAATCCACAGTTCTCCCCGTCATTACAAATTGAATTTTTTGGGAACATTCACTCGATTTCTATTTTATGCATCTTTGCTCCGTATCTCCTAAGCGGCTGGACCTGCCTTTGCCAAAAACTAATCAGCACATCCCCTCAATAGGAATCGCATGTTTTTTGAACCATTCAAATCGGTTGATCCGGGCGCCCGAAAACGTGGACGAAAATTGTAACCATACAAATATACACTCGCTCTCTCTCACACAACATCCCTTTTTCCTGAGGTATGTAAAATGTTCAGAAACCTTCAAAACGTCAAAAAAATGTAAAAAAAATTAATATCGATTTTCGGCCCATTACAATAAACTTACCCTACGGAAGTTAATGAATATTTAGTGTAGTTTCGGATTAATGGTTTGGATCTCATCGTAGGTTAATTATGTAAAGTTAACTAAGAGTAACTGAATTTATAGAGAAATCAATATTACTAATATTATTTAACGCAGCCTCAAATCGCAATTGATGTGATCACATACATAGAAGTGCACTTTGAAACGCCAACGATACCAATTACGTACTTAGAATATGTATTTATCATTTTCAATATATTTTCCAACCATACCTCGAACTTACAAATTTTTATTTGTAATTATTTTTAGAGTAGTTTTCGGACTTATTGTGAGCAGTTATATAATTTGAACAAATAATTACAAACAATAGAATTTATAGAATAATCAATGTTAGCAAATATTGCTTAACGTAACTCCAAATCACCACTGATGTCAGTTATCTAGAGTATGCATTTT
>NW_020539225.1:0-13666 GCF_003426905.1 Ctenocephalides felis
TTATAACTTTTAAATACATTTTAGAGATTGAGTAGTGTAGAGCGACACGCTGTTCTGGACAGCAGTGACACTCCGGTGGAAAACGCTCTAGTAGGGAAAGTGTTAATATAAGTTTGTTTTTGCGTTTTGAGCAATATTCAGAGATATTAATTTTAAGAGCAAAGTATTAGTCGTATCTCTATCACTTGAAAACAATAATAATTTAGATTTAATACTTTATATCATAACTAGTGGGGTGCATGGCATCGTGCCTTAAGGTAAATTGCAGGAACTTTTGTTTAAATTTACGCAAAATGCGGTACACATTTTGTAAATCTCTATAAAATATCTGATAATTTGATGTGCATATGTCTAATGATCATTTTTGATCGTCAAAAGGCATTTTTAACTTACTTTTATTGAGACCGCTGCATTTGCCCTCCCCAAAAATTTAGTCATGTTCTTCATCTTGTCAATACAGTAAAATGTTTTTTTGTATTAGTAAATCGGACGCGCACCGTTCTCTTAAAAACAGAGTTACTGTTTTTGGCACGTTTTGCCCCGTATCTTTGGAACGGCTGTCTTGCCTGCCTCGCCAAAAACGTAATCAGCACGTCTCCTTATCAATACGAATCGAATGTTCTTTTGAATATTTCATATTCGTTGATCCGTGCTCCCGAAATCGTCGACGAAAAATTGTATCCGCACACACACACGCATGCACACACGCCTACATCCATTTTTTCTAAGGTATGCCAAAATGTTCAGAAACCCTTGAAACGTAAAGTTTTTTGCGATTACTATAACTTGCCCTATGGGAAGTACAAAATGACCATTTTTCATCGAATTTATTGCAGTCATTACCAAAGTTTTTACCATTTTCATCTTTCCATACTTTAGAAATATGATTTAGAATAATAAACTTATATCGAATATCGAATAATAAACTATATAAAGGTAAATCTGATTAAGTTGTACCATAGCCTAAGTCGTACCCTGTTTATAATTTGTTCAATATTTATACACATTAGATAGTATGTGCAACTAAGGCTGTAAATGGTATACTAGGAAGAGGACTAGACATTATAGCCCCGCTGCTAGTACATTTTTGAAAGAGGCGAAGAGACTTATTTTAATAAAATGCTAATCACAAGCAAGCCTAATAAATTGACTTAGTTTAATATAAATGTTAATCACAAGCCATAATAATGTACTATATACATACTTGAGATTTTGTTTTAGTTGAATTGCACTCATAGTCAATACAATGTCTACGTTTTCTCGAGTTCTACTAGACTGATTTACTAGAAATTTTCAGAGAATCTTTTTTATAGACACCTTGCTGGTATATACCAGACTCATCCCCCAATTTCAATTTTTTTAAATTCGAGAAACTCGAAGTAGTAAAAAAACGGCGTGAAAGTGTTAAAAAAGAGATGTTGGCGTTGCATGATTACCTCGCAATTTTTTGAGATTGCCCCACTTCTACAACTGCTAACTCTAGAAAATTATAACTTTTTCTGTATCTTTAACATTGATAAATAAATTATAAAAAAAATTATAGCGAAAAAATGAATTACCTTTTTACCATAATTAAAAATGACAAAAAATTCATGTCTCTATACTAGTGTACTCATTAAGGGGGACAACTTAAGCTAGTTGGTAATTAATATTTATTTTTCTTAAATCCGTATATTGTGCTATTTATCACAATGAATTTTAAAAATTTTATATTGCATATTTCTATTATAGTTTCATCATTAGAAGTGTTTCCATCGTCCGACCCTGCCGTTGTATTTCTGTCTCCACTTTCGCCTCAAACACGACGCAAAGTCTGCCGAAACACAGAAGTGATTACGTATTCAATTGGCGCATCAAATCGCAATTATTCCCTAATTGTTTCGTGCAGTTCGGCTTCCCCGCGGCGCTCGGGTGTGGCTTGTGCCGCGACGCAGTCGTTTTGTGCGTGGCGAACGTTTTGCGCCTCTTTAGGCCGCGTGGGGCACAGAGGTTTTGGGGTAGAAATGAAAAGGCTAACCAAACAAAAAAAATGAAAGATTTTTATGTCTTCGAAGATATTTTCTTTTTGTCGTTTCTCATTGTTACTCCTGCTTTTCCTTTTCATTACAAGGCAAACATGGTATTTGAAATTCCATAATTAAGAAATCGTTATTGTAAGCTCGCTATTGTAGGGTTCTTTCAGATACTATGAAAATTCAAAGTATAATAAATATTTTTGTACATTTATCAATACGCAAATTATCATGTCAGTCATATGTATCTGTTCAGTTTTAGTTTAACCTTTGTAACTGTGGATATGATATTATTGAACAATATTTTTCAGAAGATCAAATGGAAGATCCACGATTAGCTCCCTAGCTAAGATGCAAATTTTCAATTTGACTCAAACACCAGCATATACAGTAAAGTTTGTCGGTTTTCAAAAACCGGTTTTACAAACCGGTTTTTGGCGAAAATTATGGAAATCGAAAACCGTTTTTTTAGTGAAAAAAGTCGATTTTTACTGTATAAATGGAAAATGACAAATATAGCCAAATATAAAAGATAGTTGAAAGCGTATTGATTCTTAAAATCATATCGGTTCATGAGCATTTGATATTTTATCAGTTTGCAATGGTTCCCAGAATTTGTATATATTTAGATTTTTATACCAGTGTATATATTAATCAGTGTGACTTCTTGAAGTAACTTCCTCTACTCATACTTAAAAAAAGTGTTTTAGAAGCCACAAATTAAAGAACAAAAAACTTAGAATTATTATATCAGGCTTTAAAAATAATTAAACATAATTTGGTCGCAATTATGAGAGTATTTTCTATTTCAAGAACATTTGTGAGCAATTCGATAGATGTTCCCAGTTTCTTGAAATCATATTTTATCAAACAAAAAAACAATTAGAATGTTTAAAATTAATTAATTAAAATTGCTCGGAACAGACAATAATCGAGTTTAGCTAATTGTTTTTAAAACTAAAATTGATATTAACAAATATGTATCAACACGTATCTAATTTTTTTTTAATTTAATGAATTTTTTTATTTAAAAATGTATTATTTTTATTTATTCGAACACTTTCCTTTCACTATCACAAAAATATTTTCATTCTTATATGTGATATTATTTTCAAAGTTTTTTAATCAAGATAAACTATTATTTTTTAGTTCTACTAATTAAAATTAAAATAATTTTATTTACTATCTATAAAATTGAACAATAAATAAATTCAAATACTACTCTAAATTACACTAAAATTGTGGATAAATTACAAAATATTCGAGAATTTTCAAGAATTTATTTTTATATAAAATTCGAAAACCGGTTGAAACCGGTCATTTAGTAAAATTGAAATTCGAAAACCGATTTTCTAAAATGCCGGTTTTTGTATAAACCCTAATATACAGTAAAGGTTTTAAATTTCATACTATTTACTAATAACAAACTCTATAATGTAAAATTAAAATGCGTAAATGTAAAAGACGAATGTAAATTTCTCTACATAACGGTTTATAAAATAATATGTAGGTTTGGCAAAGATATTCAAATTAAATTTATAATTAATGTGCAGTAAATGTGTAATTAATGTGGACTGTATAAAACACTGATTCGTTAGTATAATTTATGAATTTGTCGCAAGTTTTTATTACAATATTTGATTCCTCGCCAACTTGTTTATGTTGTTTATGTTTATTACTTATTTATAATACATGGTACAACGCGGACTTTACTCTTGGAAGTGAAAGATAAGTCCGATTCAAGCCTTCGCTACCCGCTGTACGGGATGTACCAACTGTCCGGTACAAAAGCTCAATGCTCAATGCTATTATTATGTGAATATTTTTCTGATCTTACGGTGGCGATTAACCTGTTAAATAAACTTAATTTTATTATAAATATGATGATTATTATTTTACATTTTTATGCAATGCAATTTGATTATATAGGTATGATTTAATTTTAGTGATACAATTTTAAATTAGCGCAACATGTATAATAGTATATAGATAATGATATTTTATAATAGTACAACGCAAAAAGGAAATATCTTAGGTAGCATACTCGCCTATCGCTCTACAAATTTTACTTTATATAGCTTATAGAAATACATATTGAATACATCTAGAAAAAAATTATTATAATTATTAAACATTTTTATTGCTAATTCAATAATAGATTCTCACAAAAATGAATTAGAATTTTACATTGGTCTGAAATTCTTGCGTTTGGAAGAGTTATTTCACGAAAACTATTCGATAACAAAAATAATTCTACTTCTTTGCATCGGTAATGCATCATCACATTTGAATCAACTTCAAACTTGAGTGCGAAAATAATGAATATATTTATCACGCAAGAAAAACAAAATGATAAATTTAAGCATTGATTGCGATTGCAACAATTAATTGTATAAAGTAATTATTGAAGATGCATTTTCTAGTAAAGCAATTGATATAATATTGAATTAGTGGTGCATAGAATTGTGCCTTTCCCGTGCAGTAACTAAATATTTGCAAAATAAAAATAATAAATCATCAATAAAAATTTATCAATGCGTAATAGCAATTATTTTAAATATTTTAAAATAATTATTATAAATACTGTAGATTTTGTCGTATTTTAAAATTTATTCTAAAATAAGAGCTTATATTTGAGCAACGAGCTCTATCTATGTTTATCTATAAGACCAAAAACATAATAAACAAACAAACAACGTCATCACCAACAATATGCCTTTTAAATCAGTCTAATCGGATGCGCCGTTCTCTCAAAAACAGCTACCTGTTTTTCGTATTTCCAAATCCGCTGAACTTGCCTTTGCAATAATGTAATCAATTATTCACTAAATCAATAAAAATCTAATATTTTTATGTCAATCTAATCGGATGTGTCGTTCTCTCAAAACGTGGTTGTTTTTGTGCTTTTTGCTTATATCTCTGGAACGGCTAGACCTGCCTTTACCAAAAACTGGCCAGCATTTTTGAATCATTCAAATCAGTTGGTCCATTTATACAATTACAGATATTATAAGCATGTTGCAAAAATATCAATTGAAAATCGTTTTCATGAAAGCGAACTTTATTTTCAAAATAAAGAGTTGAGAAAATTTTCTTATTAAATCATTTTTTATTGAATTAGTTGATAATGACATCCCGACATCGTGGGTGAAAAATTGTACCCAAATATGCGTATATTATAAAACACACATACATACATACATCAATTTTTTTTAAGATATACTAAAATGTTAATTTGAGATTTTTAGAGAAATTTTACTGTCTTTCCATTAAATTAAACAATGCAGGTGTGAAATAGAAATGAAAACGTTCTCACACTATAGGTATGTTTCTCAATTGATTTGAAGTTTAGTTCTGGAACTCCAATTATTATTATATATGTACTTATATTGAATTAATATTATTTATTATAATATTGTCATGTACCTATGCGCGGATGGAATGTTCAAACTATTGATATTTTCGTAACCGTAAGAAAATGAAATCTTATTTAATATTTGATTATACGATTGATATGGAATTGATTGAAGTTCGCAATTTCTATTTATATTTATGTTGTGTTATTAGCAATAATATTCCATTAGCATTGTGTACTAATTTCATTGCAATGCCATTTAAATATCTGTCGAGGAGAGAAGTAGCTTCGTAGATTACAAAGCAGAATCGCTATTTGTGAAATTTTGCATTGCAATCATACATAATACGCTCAGCTAGCAAACTTTTGTACGTGTATGTTATTTCACAACGTTACACAACCCACTGCGCGTAGTTTCTACGAACGCGTCACCCGAGAAAGTTGTCTCGATATTTTACTCTACTGCTATTATTTACGAATGTTAATGATACTGAGGATTATTTGTGGTGAAACATGACTAAATCAAATCAAATTTATGTTTGGCGCAATCAAAAATACATTGATGGTATGGAGCAAATTTACACTAGTTGTCGGTAGCGTTTTGCCTTAAGGCAAGTTGAACTTCCCGATATGAATGAATACATAATCTACTTAATCAGTAAGAATTGATTGAGCTAACTGTACCCAAATTAAGAATTTTTAATTTAAACTGCAACCAGAACTAAAAGTTATATAATATAATACAGGGTGCTTCAAAAAAATGTATACACACTTTGAACTTCCATAGAAAATAGTGTGTAGAGAAATCTCATTGGACGTTTTGATACGATGTACAGAATCGGTGGTGACTCGTACTCAGAATTGGATTGATGCTGTAGGTCTCCAATTTGAACAGTATTAACATTTGTTACTTACGTTTCATTTACATTGGACAGCATTCTATTTTCCTAAAATTTAACTTTGTAGAACGGTAAATAAATTTTCTATGGAAGTTCAAAGTATATATACATTTTTTGAAGCACCCTGTATGTGGCAATTATTATTTTTAGCCATTATTCTTAACCACGACTTATATTTATTTGATAAATTTTATAATTAAAATTTCTCTAATAGCGAAATTTAATATTTAATTTGATGCAGCAATATCAAAAAAGCTATTTTACTTAGAAAATATTATCATCTATATTTTCAAGTAAAAACCATTATTATTATTACTACTACTTAACAGGCTGTACGAGATGCTTAACCAATATTGTATCATCACGATTGACCAGAAAGCTAGAGCTCTAACCACTAAACCACGAGAAAGTCCTGATTAAGGATATGAGAAAATATTATTTTAGCAAAACTAGTTATTAGATACATAATATTACTAAAATATTTAACATATTAAAAACTTCCCGAATGATTGAACTTATTGACTGAATTAGAATGTTAAATTGTTCTGGTTAATTTGATAGTACATAATTTTATGTTTGAATATTTCAACATTGTTCAATCCATTTAAAATATCTTTTAAAGCAGTATATTGTTTGGTAAAATTATATGACCGTGAAGCATTTTACTCATCAATTCACACTTTCATGCAAGAAAAATCTATATATTCCATTATACTTTAAATAATAGGTATTCCATGGCGTAACGGTTGAATGCACTGCCTTGCGTGGACAGGGTCGTGAGTTCAAGCCCTCTCTTCTTTAAAACTAATCGAAGTAACATTCACATAACAATTTATAATTTTTTTTTCATTTTTGCTATTTTGTGTCATTCACAATTTTCCCAATAATGTGTCCCTATGAACATTACAACTACTAGTAGTTCAGATCTTTATTTTGTTTATTTATCAGGTTATTTAGTTTATATCTGTTTATCTATGGATTGTCTATGAGTCATGTTTGCTTATACATTAATAAAATAAATAAATAAATAAGCCTTTTATTTCTTGCCTTTTTACAAATTTTTATACATGATTTTACTAACTTAACATAAGCTTATATGTACATAACATTATAGTGCTTATACATTACCTTCCCGAATTATGATTTGCTTATTTTATGTTTTGTCGATGTTTCAAGCTATTCTGAATCTAGAGAGACCAAAATTTCGAAAAAGTACGAGTGCAAGTATGAATGTAAAATTTTTGTCCAAGTTTTAACTTGAATCTATTTTGAATATTTAAAATTTGTACGAGAAATATTAATTGGTAATTGCGTTGATTAGTTTTTAGTAAATATTAGCCAAGCCGTTCTTTGTAATTGAATGTTGAAATATAATTTAACTATTTTAATGAAACTATGTATGTATAACAACAGATTTCATAAATGGATTTCTCAAGAGATTCTAATCAGAATCTATGCTGAAGCATATGCAGTTTCTGTGATGTTTCGTTGGTAGCTACTGATTACTGTTCACGTTCACACTTAAAATACATTTCCAAAACACCTAAATGATGAAATGAAATGTGTTAAACAAATTGCTTTAACTTATACAATTAGTTATTATAAGTATTAATCCAAAGATATCAATTGAAAATGGTTTTTAATGAAAGCCAAATCTTTATTTTCGAAATAAACAGTTTAGCTAATTGTACCTTAATATCTGTTTCTATTCAGTTCTGGTTGCTGGTAAAATAAAAAAATCTTAATTTGAAATTTTGTAAAATGAACCATGTGTACATATTAACGATAAAAGAACAATACCAAGTACAAGAATACCCGTGCATAGTCAATTTTTTTAATTTTCATATATTAACAGCAATCAGAACTTTACGTCCTATAAGCTGTTGAACTCCTTAGTACGTATTTTTAGATGGTAACCCAATGGTTATTCCATCCATATTTGATGACCTTATTATTATATCTAACAGGGTTGACTTTTATTAGTGCTGCAATGCCGGGCAAGGGCTATTTTTACTTGGAAAACTATTGCTATCTATATTACCAAGCGAAAATCGTTGTCACTACTGCTTGACAACAGGCTGCTCTAAGCGATTCTCGAACCCGAGACCTCTGAATCAAGTTTCGTCACTCTTAACTGCTTACCTATGAACGCAAACATAGTCCATGACGATAAAAAAAATATTTTAACAAAATATTGCCAAAACTAATTGTAATAAATTTTAATACATTTCATACGTACAAAAAAGAACTACATTTTTTTATCTCACTTGAAAATGTTTCATTCTCAAATTATTTGAAATAATACAATAATCCACTGCCATTTATTTCGAGTTCATCGCCTTGTCGAGCATAATTTAATGAAGAACCCCGTAGCGGTTATCAAAAAGCCACTAATCTTTAAACATGTACATGGGTACATGATGAGCCGAGGGAAGACTTAATCCCTCGCGTCTATTACAAATGGGCGCATTCGCATATCTCATTCCCTCGCATCGAGAGGCATCGAGAGGAATCGCGCTAGTGACTTCTAAACGGGCTGGTGGCATTATAGACGGGGGGTGACTTTGGCTTATATGTATATTGAATATTGATATTTTAATAAAGAATTAGAACAACACCGACATTAATGATGGTTGCACATATTTCTTTACTATTTTTTATGTTTCAAGTGACATTGAAGATTATTACCTCATTAAGAAACAAAATGAGTATCTATTTTGAAAAGTTTCAGGATATTATGGAAAGAACTGAGAGAAGAAAAATTGATAAATAATTTAATCTTTTTTATACTTCTAGACTACAAAACAATTTGGAATTTGATTAATTATAGAGAAGTGAAATAAATCCAAATTTCGCGGGTAAAAAGGTGCACTATCATTATCTCAAAAAGAAAAAGTATATTTTTTCAAATTAAACTATTTTGAAGTAAAAGCTTTGAAAGATATATTTTGTGACTTGACAATGCCTAATTATTCTATTTGAAAAAAAATCGACACCTGGTTTGCTTCAAACTAATTACAGCGTCTTTCAAATTAGTTACAGTGTATTTGAAAAACGTCTTATTTTTATTAATTATAGATTCAAATAACTCTTAAATTAAGTATTTAATAAAATTGATAAACAGTTCATCAATAATGCATCAGTATGATTATATTCATAATTCATATAATATATAGCTTATGGACATTACTGGGCTGGTTGATTTTTTATCATGTGTTTTATATTTTATATCTATGTTGTATCCAGAAATAGTCGGTAACAAGATTCTAATAATTAAAATAAAATCCACAACATAATATAAGATGATTTTGTGATAATAGTTTAATGTGAATTGTGATTAACGAGATCCGTAGTTTACTGTGATCGATTAGTATATTCGTCATGGAGAAGTGTCAAAATATTGTATTGACGAATATATTCGTCATACGAATGAAACTGTTTGGTATTGAACTGCAATTCTTGAAGAAATCAAATTAGTTTCTGAAATGTCAATATATTTAGAATATCTTGGTATAAAATAAGTAAATAATTGAGTGGCAGTTTACCTTGAGGCAAGTTACAGGAATTTTCCAATACGTATAAATAATCGACTTAATCCTTAAAAATTCAGATTTAATTATTTAGTTAACATTTTTTACAGTTAATTTCAAAAATAGTTTTTGATTTTAATCAAAAATTATTCTTACTTAAATTAACATATATAAGATTTAATTGAATTCAATCTGTATTCAGTGTAATACTTACATAATATACGAGTATGCTCATGTCAACAAAGAAGTAAAATGTAGATGTCTTTTTCATCTTTGCAGTCCAGCTTGCTCTGTGATTGACAAATATACTCATCAATGGCCCAATTGAAACTGTTTGCATACTATGTATTTCAGAAAATATTTTGACCTTAGCCTTAGGAAGGCGTCCATTAATCACGTGATTGATTTCTAAAGATTTTTGGAACCCCTCTTTCCCTTGGTGATACGTGGTGATATTTATAATCACCCCCCTTTTCCAACAAGCATTTCACGTATTTTTAGTACCTGAAAAAATTGTAAAGTTTTCGGATTAAAACAATAATATTTTTTTTTATTTTGAGGTAAAAATTAATACACCTGATATATAACTGGACCTTCCCCTCGCTTACCTGAGATTTCATGATTTTTTGTCACCCCGCCTACAAGCCTCACATGATTAATGAAAGCCTCTAGCTTAGAAATTATATTGGTTGTACTGATTACCAGGTTAATTTTATGTACTACTAATCTTATGAATTCACAAAATATGCAATTTTTGACTACATGCTTAGTGTGCTTGAATGTGTGGCCTTTAGCTACAACTCACAAAAGATTTAATGGCAAAATCATGAAACTTAACTTTCAATAATATCTCACCACTTCGGTGATAAAATTGATTGATATATATTTTTCATTGTTCAGACTTTTGCCATCGTAAAGGTTCAGATAGCTCTTTTCATCCCATCCACATGCAATCATAGAGGTTATTTAAAATACTATTGCATCTGAGTTAAAAATGACAATACATCTTATACAATTAAATAACGTATACCTAAAAGAAGGTTTTAAAAACTAAACAATAGTACTCAAAACCAAAAAAAAAATAACGAAAAAAAATACCTTTGTTATGGATTATTTACCTTTTAAATTATGTCGCCAAATTTGTTTCCATTAGTATTCAAAAATGTATGGCTTTGTTATCTAACCAATGTTGGTGTTATATTAATGACAACTAGTTACAAAAGCGCGAATATCCTGACTTCACCCTCGGCCACCCTGTCTATAACTCCAAAAGCGGCTGCAAGCGTAAACGCGCCTACCTAATTCTAGCTCGTTAATAAACGCTTTCATGGAACGCAAGCCGACTAAACGGCGCTTCCTTAATATAGGAATCCCAATCCCAATCCCAATCCAACCTGCGCCAACGTTCTGTTCCGAGCCACTGTAATTCTCGCTTTGTGATTGCGAAATTCAATGTAAATACAGCCCGACGTTAGCATATCAACGCTGCCAGTACACTGGCGAATGATCCGAGAAGTAGTCAGGCACATTAGAAGGTTCTTAAACTTTTGTAAAGAAAAAAAAGGATTAAAATATAAGTAACAGCCGATGACAGGCTAAAGGCTACAGGTCCAATGGATAAAAGCAATTTTTAAAGATTAATAACAATATACTTTTACAGAATGCAAATATTTATTAGTCGATCATATATATCACTGAAAGTTCTAACTTTACCTTCTAGAGACCAAAAAAAGAAAATAATTTTTGAGTAGTAAAATAGAGTAGAGCGGGGCTTGTCGGTTCATTTTTAAAAGGTCCACCACCGATATCTCAAAAACAAGTAAATTTAAAAATTTGCGAAAGTACAGAAAAAAATATGTATAACCAGCCATCACCTGGATCCTTACAATATCGCTATCGGGAGATATACGAAATTGTTTGAAAATCCATAACAAAAGTATTTTTTTGTTGTTTTTTTTTTGTTTTGAGCGCTGTTGTTTAGTTTATGAGTTTAGTTCTTTAGGAATACGTTATTTCAGCGGCTTCCAAACTGTGGGGCGCGCCCCCTCAGTGGGGCGCCAGGCTGTCCTAAGGGGGGCGCGTACAGCTGTTTCCAGAATACTATTATCGAAAATAACCCAACATTTATGGAACGTTATTAAAAAATAAACAAAAAATATTTAGTTTTTATGAATATTTTTACATATTATTGCATATTATTTTGTAGTCTGATAATATCAGTTGAGTATTTATAAAATTAAACAGTTAAAAAAAATAAGGGGGGGCGCAGCAATTTTTTTTTTATTTGCAGGGGGGCGCGATGCAAAAAAGGTTAGAAACCGCTGCGTTATTTGATAGTATAAGAAATATTGTCATTGTCATTTTTAACTTAGATGCAATAGTATTTTCTTGCATGTGGGTGGGTTGGTATAAAAAAGGCCATCTGAACTGAACTCGTTGTTAAGAAATATCATTACTCATGGACTAAAGTTATCATTTCTGTTCGAAAAATTTATTAGAAAAATAAAATATATTATATATTTATATAGTTGAATAATATTGCTATTATTTTGAAAAATCGCCTTTTCAAGCATTTTTAAGTATTTAGGTTCTATTGTTACAATGTTGTAGCATGTGCCAAATAACTTTTCTAATGTTCATATGAGAATATGATCCTATTAAATCACATTATATACCAGCAATTAATAGTTGTACTTTAGTAACATCAGCAAGGTACAGACAGCACTGTAATATTTACACTTTAGTAAATAGCTTTACATTTATTTTATTAAGAGTTTTTCCGTGACTCAGTGGTTAGAACTTTGTACTTTCAACCAGCAGATTTTGTGTTCGATACCCACATTGTACAACCTAAGTAATAGTGACAACAATCTTCATATAAAAATTTTGTTGGAAATGCTTTCAAGTGCAAAAAGCCTTTTATATAAAAATTTTACAAATATAGATAGGCACTATGGTCAGGTTGCTATATAAAAGCTCGTTGTTAAGAAAATCATTGCAACTGCTCAAAGACTGAAGTTATCATTGCTATTCGAAAAATGTATAAAGAAATAAAACAATTTTAAGTATTCACACTGTAATTATATTTAATATAATGGTTCTTTCAAGATTATTTTGTACTTGTTTAATTACTTAATTCAGTGGCGTCGGAATCGTATGGGCTGTGCGGGCTTGAGCCCACCCATGAATTTTGATGAATGGGCTGAGCCCACCCATTAAAAATTTGCTTCCGACGCCACTGACTCAATTAAATGGAAATATGAATAAATAAATATATTTTTATACAAAAAAGTTAAGTATATAGCCAATAAAATCAACAGTTGATGTAAATTTAAGCTACTATTACACATTTTTTGCTGCTGTTTTTATCAAAGAACTTATACAAAAATGATTCAAATAAGTCAATGTAAATATGTTGTTTAATAACTGCAACTAAAGTAACTTAAAATCTGAATATTAATTAGCTCCAGGTTTGAAGTATACTTGCTAAAACTATCTTTTCAAGAAAATATCAAGTCAATCATAGTAACTATTTTATTTTATTCACAAACATTTATATTGTTTTTTACATAATAATGGATAAACTAGAAGAGAGTCTTAACAAAGTAGACTAAATAAAGTTTGTTCAATAAATTTTTCTTCGACATCTATTTCCCCAACAGTTTGAGTATCCTGATCTTCAAAGCTCTGGACCGCGTTGGGGGCGACTGGCCTCAGTGTACAAAAGCTCCGACCATTGAGAATTGGGAACAACGCTTTTCGTTGTACAGTTGAACGATATTAGCATGTTTTATACGATAGCATTTCACGGGTGAATATTTTCATTTTGACTATGCCCCGAAATAAGAAGCACCAATTTGATGAAAGGAA
>NW_020539226.1:0-11945 GCF_003426905.1 Ctenocephalides felis
CGCTCTACCAACTGAGCTAATGGGCCTTAACGAATGCTTCACATGAGCAATTGATCGACACGACCTTACAAACAATGAACTCTTACAATTATTTACGCTTACAATAAAATTTGTGGCCCATGAGGGGATCGAACCGCGACCTTCGCGTTATTAGCACGACGCTCTAACCAACTGAGCTAATGGGCCTTAACGAATGCTTCACATGAGCAATTGATCGACACGACCTTACAAACAATGAACTCTAAAATTATTTACGCTACAAGTAAAATTTGTGGCCATGAGGGGATCGAACCCGCGACCTTCGCGTTATTAGCACGACGCTCTAACCAACTGAGCTAATGGGCCTTAACGAATGCTTCACATGAGCAATTGATCGACACGACCTTACAAACAATAAACTCTTACAATTATTTACGCTTACAATAAAATTTGTGGCCCATGAGGGGATCGAACCCGCGACCTTCGCGTTATTAGCACGACGCTCTAACCAACTGAGCTAATGGGCCTTAACGAATGCTTCACATGAGCAATTGATCGACACGACCTTACAAACAATAAACTCTTACAATTATTTACGCTTACAATAAAATTTGTGGCCCATGAGGGGATCGAACCCGCGACCTTCGCGTTATTAGCACGACGCTCTAACCAACTGAGCTAATGGGCCTTAACGAATGCTTCACATGAGCAATTGATCGACACGACCTTACAAACAATGAACTCTTAAAATTATTTACGCTTACAGTAAAATTTGTGGCCATGAGGGGATCGAACCCGCGACCTTCGCGTTATTAGCACGACGCTCTAACCAACTGAGCTAATGGGCCTTAACGAATGCTTCACATGAGCAATTGATCGACACGACCTTACAAACAATAAACTCTTAAAATTATTTACGCTTAAAGTAAAATTTGTGGCCCATGAGGGGATCGAACCCGCGACCTTCGCGTTATTAGCACGACGCTCTAACCAACTGAGCTAATGGGCCTTAACGAATGCTTCACATGAGCAATTGATCGACACGACCTTACAAACAATGAACTCTTACAATTATTTACGCTTTACAATAAAATTTGTGGCCCATGAGGGGATCGAACCGCGACCTTCGCGTTATTAGCACGACGCTCTAACCAACTGAGCTAATGGGCCTTAACGAATGCTTCACATGAGCAATTGATCGACACGACCTTACAAACAATGAACTCTTACAATTATTTACGCTTACAATAAAATTTGTGGCCCATGAGGGGATCGAACCGCGACCTTCGCGTTATTAGCACGACGCTCTAACCAACTGAGCTAATGGGCCTTAACGAATGCTTCACATGAGCAATTGATCGACACGACCTTACAAACAATGAACTCTTAAAATTATTTACGCTTGAAGTAAAATTGTGGCCCATGAGGGGATCGAACCGCGACCTTCGCGTTATTAGCACGACGCTCTAACCAACTGAGCTAATGGGCCTTAACGAATGCTTCACATGAGCAATTGATCGACACGACCTTACAAACAAAACAATGAACTCTTAAAATTATTTACGCTTGAAGTAAAATTTGTGGCCCATGAGGGGATCGAACCGCGACCTTCGCGTTATTAGCACGACGCTCTAACCAACTGAGCTAATGGGCCTTAACGAATGCTTCACATGAGCAATTGATCGACACGACCTTACAAACAATGAACTCTTACAATTATTTACGCTTACAATAAAATTTGTGGCCCATGAGGGGATCGAATCGAACCGCGACCTTCGCGTTATTAGCACGACGCTCTAACCAACTGAGCTAATGGGCCTTAACGAATGCTTCACATGAGCAATTGATCGACGCGGCCTTACAAACAATAAACTCTTACAATTATTTACGCTTACAATAAAATTTGTGGCCCATGAGGGGATCGAACCCGCGACCTTCGCGTTATTAGCACGACGCTCTAACCAACTGAGCTAATGGGCCTTAACGAATGCTTCACATGAGCAATTGATCGACACGACCTTACAAACAATGAACTCTTAAAATTATTTACGCTTGAAGTAAAATTTGTGGCCCATGAGGGGATCGAACCCGCGACCTTCGCGTTATTAGCACGACGCTCTAACCAACTGAGCTAATGGGCCTTAACGAATGCTTCACATGAGCAATTGATCGACACGACCTTACAAACAATGAACTCTTAAAATTATTTACGCTTGAAGTAAAATTTGTGGCCCATGAGGGGATCGAACCCGCGACCTTCGCGTTATTAGCACGACGCTCTAACCAACTGAGCTAATGGGCCTTAACGAATGCTTCACATGAGCAATTGATCGACGCGGCCTTACAAACAATAAACTCTTACAATTATTTACGCTTACAATAAAATTTGTGGCCCATGAGGGGATCGAACCGCGACCTTCGCGTTATTAGCACGACGCTCTAACCAACTGAGCTAATGGGCCTTAACGAATGCTTCACATGAGCAATTGATCGACACGACCTTACAAACAATAACTCTTACAATTATTATTACGCTACAATAAAATTTGTGGCCCATGAGGGGATCGAACCCGCGACCTTCGCGTTATTAGCACGACGCTCTAACCAACTGAGCTAATGGGCCTTAACGAATGCTTCACATGAGCAATTGATCGACACGACCTTACAAACAATGAACTCTTAAAATTATTTACGCTGAAGTAAAATTTGTGGCCCATGAGGGGATCGAACCCGCGACCTTCGCGTTATTAGCACGACGCTCTAACCAACTGAGCTAATGGGCCTTAACGAATGCTTCACATGAGCAATTGATCGACACGACCTTACAAACAATAAACTCTTACAATTATTTACGCTTACAATAAAATTTGTGGCCCATGAGGGGATCGAACCGCGACCTTCGCGTTATTAGCACGACGCTCTAACCAACTGAGCTAATGGGCCTTAACGAATGCTTCACATGAGCAATTGATCGACACGACCTTACAAACAATGAACTCTTAAATTATTTACGCTTGAAGTAAAATTTGTGGGCCATGAGGGGATCGAACTCGCGACCTTCGCGTTATTAGCACGACGCTCTAACCAACTGAGCTAATGGGCCTTAACGAATGCTTCACATGAGCAATTGATCGACACGACCTTACAAACAATGAACTCTTACAATTATTTACGCTTACAATAAAATTGTGGCCCATGAGGGGATCGAAACCGCGACCTTCGCGTTATTAGCACGACGCTCTAACCAACTGAGCTAATGGGCCTTAACGAATGCTTCACATGAGCAATTGATCGACACGACCTTACAAACAATAAACTCTTACAATTATTTACGCTTACAATAAAATTTGTGGCCCATGAGGGGATCGAACCCGCGACCTTCGCGTTATTAGCACGACGCTCTAACCAACTGAGCTAATGGGCCTTAACGAATGCTTCACATGAGCAATTGATCGACACGACCTTACAAACAATAAACTCTTAAAATTATTTACGCTTGAAGTAAAATTTGTGGGCCATGAGGGGATCGAACTCGCGACCTTCGCGTTATTAGCACGACGCTCTAACCAACTGAGCTAATGGGCCTTAACGAATGCTTCACATGAGCAATTGATCGACACGACCTTACAAACAATGAACTCTTACAATTATTTACGCTTACAATAAAATTTGTGGCCCATGAGGGGATCGAACCCGCGACCTTCGCGTTATTAGCACGACGCTCTAACCAACTGAGCTAATGGGCCTTAACGAATGCTTCACATGAGCAATTGATCGACACGACCTTACAAACAATAAACTCTTACAATTATTTACGCTTACAATAAAATTTGTGGCCCATGAGGGGATCGAACCCGCGACCTTCGCGTTATTAGCACGACGCTCTAACCAACTGAGCTAATGGGCCTTAACGAATGCTTCACATGAGCAATTGATCGACACGACCTTACAAACAATGAACTCTTAAAATTATTTACGCTTGAAGTAAAATTTGTGGCCCATGAGGGGATCGAACCCGCGACCTTCGCGTTATTAGCACGACGCTCTAACCAACTGAGCTAATGGGCCTTAACGAATGCTTCACATGAGCAATTGATCGACACGACCTTACAAACAATGAACTCTTACAATTATTTACGCTTACAATAAAATTTGTGGCCCATGAGGGGATCGAACCCGCGACCTTCGCGTTATTAGCACGACGCTCTAACCAACTGAGCTAATGGGCCTTAACGAATGCTTCACATGAGCAATTGATCGACACGACCTTACAAACAATGAACTCTTAAAATTATTTACGCTTGAATAAAATTTGTGGCCCATGAGGGGATCGAACCCGCGACCTTCGCGTTATTAGCACGACGCTCTAACCAACTGAGCTAATGGGCCTTAACGAATGCTTCACATGAGCAATTGATCGACACGACCTTACAAACAATGAACTCTTAAATTATTTACGCTTGAAGTAAAATTTGTGGCCCATGAGGGGATCGAACCGCGACCTTCGCGTTATTAGCACGACGCTCTAACCAACTGAGCTAATGGGCCTTAACGAATGCTTCACATGAGCAATTGATCGACACGACCTTACAAACAATAAACTCTTAAATTATTTACGCTTACAATAAAATTTGTGGCCCATGAGGGGATCGAACCCGCGACCTTCGCGTTATTAGCACGACGCTCTAACCAACTGAGCTAATGGGCCTTAACGAATGCTTCACATGAGCAATTGATCGACACGACCTTACAAACAATGAACTCTTAAAATTATTTACGCTTGAAGTAAAATTTGTGGCCATGAGGGGATCGAACCCGCGACCTTCGCGTTATTAGCACGACGCTCTAACCAACTGAGCTAATGGGCCTTAACGAATGCTTCACATGAGCAATTGATCGACACGACCTTACAAACAATGAACTCTTAAATTATTTACGCTTACAATAAAATTTGTGGCCCATGAGGGGATCGAACCCGCGACCTTCGCGTTATTAGCACGACGCTCTAACCAACTGAGCTAATGGGCCTTAACGAATGCTTCACATGAGCAATTGATCGACACGACCTTACAAACAATAAACTCTTAAAATTATTTACGCTTGAAGTAAAATTTGTGGCCATGAGGGGATCGAACTCGCGACCTTCGCGTTATTAGCACGACGCTCTAACCAACTGAGCTAATGGGCCTCGAATGCTTCACATGAGCAATTGATCGACACGACCTTACAAACAATGAACTCTTACAATTATTTACGCTTACAATAAAATTTGTGGCCCATGAGGGGATCGAACCCGCGACCTTCGCGTTATTAGCACGACGCTCTAACCAACTGAGCTAATGGGCCTTAACGAATGCTTTACATGAGCAATTGATCGACACGACCTTACAAACAATAAACTCTTAAATTATTACGCTTACAATAAAATTTGTGGCCCATGAGGGGATCGAACCGCGACCTTCGCGTTATTAGCACGACGCTCTAACCAACTGAGCTAATGGGCCTTAACGAATTCTTCACATGAGCAATTGATCGACACGACCTTACAAACAATGAACTCTTAAAATTATTTACGCTTGAAGTAAAATTTGTGGCCCATGAGGGGATCGAACCCGCGACCTTCGCGTTATTAGCACGACGCTCTAACCAACTGAGCTAATGGGCCTTAACGAATGCTTCACATGAGCAATTGATCGACACGACCTTACAAACAATAAACTCTTACAATTATTTACGCTTACAATAAAATTTGTGGCCCATGAGGGGATCGAACCCGCGACCTTCGCGTTATTAGCACGACGCTCTAACCAACTGAGCTAATGGGCCTTAACGAATGCTTCACATGAGCAATTGATCGACACGACCTTACAAACAATGAACTCTTAAATTATTTACGCTTGAAGTAAAATTTGTGGCCCATGAGGGGATCGAACCCGCGACCTTCGCGTTATTAGCACGACGCTCTAACCAACTGAGCTAATGGGCCTTAACGAATGCTTCACATGAGCAATTGATCGACACGACCTTACAAACAATAAACTCTTAAAATTATTTACGCTTGAAGTAAAATTTGTGGCCCATGAGGGGATCGAACTCGCGACCTTCGCGTTATTAGCACGACGCTCTAACCAACTGAGCTAATGGGCCTTAACGAATGCTTCACATGAGCAATTGATCGACACGACCTTACAAACAATAAACTCTTACAATTATTTACGCTTACAATAAAATTTGTGGCCCATGAGGGGATCGAACCCGCGACCTTCGCGTTATTAGCACGACGCTCTAACCAACTGAGCTAATGGGCCTTAACGAATGCTTCACATGAGCAATTGATCGACACGACCTTACAAACAATGAACTCTTAAAATTATTTACGCTTGAAGTAAAATTTGTGGCCCATGAGGGGATCGAACTCGCGACCTTCGCGTTATTAGCACGACGCTCTAACCAACTGAGCTAATGGGCCTTAACGAATGCTTCACATGAGCAATTGATCGACACGACCTTACAAACAATGAACTCTTAAAATTATTTACGCTTGAAGTAAAATTTGTGGCCCATGAGGGGATCGAACCCGCGACCTTCGCGTTATTAGCACGACGCTCTAACCAACTGAGCTAATGGGCCTTAACGAATGCTTCACATGAGCAATTGATCGAACGCGACCTTACAAACAATAAACTCTTACAATTATTTACGCTTACAATAAAATTTGTGGCCCATGAGGGGATCGAACCCGCGACCTTCGCGTTATTAGCACGACGCTCTAACCAACTGAGCTAATGGGCCTTAACGAATGCTTCACATGAGCAATTGATCGACACGACCTTACAAACAATGAACTCTTAAAATTATTTACGCTTGAAGTAAAATTTGTGGCCCATGAGGGGATCGAACCCGCGACCTTCGCGTTATTAGCACGACGCTCTAACCAACTGAGCTAATGGGCCTTAACGAATGCTTCACATGAGCAATTGATCGACACGACCTTACAAACAATGAACTCTTAAATTATTTACGCTTGAATAAAATTTGTGGCCCATGAGGGGATCGAACCCGCGACCTTCGCGTTATTAGCACGACGCTCTAACCAACTGAGCTAATGGGCCTTAACGAATGCTTCACATGAGCAATTGATCGACACGACCTTACAAACAATAAACTCTTAAATTATTTACGCTTGAATAAAATTTGTGGCCCATGAGGGGATCGAACCCGCGACCTTCGCGTTATTAGCACGACGCTCTAACCAACTGAGCTAATGGGCCTTAACGAATGCTTCACATGAGCAATTGATCGACACGACCTTACAAACAATGAACTCTTAAAATTATTTACGCTTGAAGTAAAATTTGTGGCCATGAGGGGATCGAACCCGCGACCTTCGCGTTATTAGCACGACGCTCTAACCAACTGAGCTAATGGGCCTTAACGAATGCTTCACATGAGCAATTGATCGACACGACCTTACAAACAATAAACTCTTAAATTATTTACGCTTACAATAAAATTTGTGGCCCATGAGGGGATCGAACCGCGACCTTCGCGTTATTAGCACGACGCTCTAACCAACTGAGCTAATGGGCCTTAACGAATGCTTCACATGAGCAATTGATCGACACGACCTTACAAACAATAAACTCTTACAATTATTTACGCTTACATAAAATTTGTGGCCCATGAGGGGATCGAACCGCGACCTTCGCGTTATTAGCACGACGCTCTAACCAACTGAGCTAATGGGCCTTAACGAATGCTTCACATGAGCAATTGATCGACACGACCTTACAAACAAAAACTCTTAAAATTATTTACGCTTGAAGTAAAATTTGTGGGCCATGAGGGATCGAACTCGCGACCTTCGCGTTATTAGCACGACGCTCTAACCAACTGAGCTAATGGGCCTTAACGAATGCTTCACATGAGCAATTGATCGACACGACCTTACAAACAATGAACTCTTACATTTATTTACGCTTACAATAAAATTTGTGGCCCATGAGGGGATCGAACCCGCGACCTTCGCGTTATTAGCACGACGCTCTAACCAACTGAGCTAATGGGCCTTAACGAATGCTTCACATGAGCAATTGATCGACACGACTTACAAACAATAACTCTTACAATTATTTACGCTTACAATAAAATTTGTGGCCCATGAGGGGATCGAACCCGCGACCTTCGCGTTATTAGCACGACGCTCTAACCAACTGAGCTAATGGGCCTTAACGAATGCTTCACATGAGCAATTGATCGACACGACCTTACAAACAATGAACTCATTTAAATTATTACGCTTACAATAAATTTGTGGCCCATGAGGGGATCGAACCCGCGACCTTCGCGTTATTAGCACGACGCTCTAACCAACTGAGCTAATGGGCCTTAACGAATGCTTCACATGAGCAATTGATCGACACGACCTTACAAACAATGAACTCTTAAAATTATTTACGCTTGAAGTAAAATTTGTGGCCCATGAGGGGATCGAACCCGCGACCTTCGCGTTATTAGCACGACGCTCTAACCAACTGAGCTAATGGGCCTTAACAAATGCTTCACATGAGCAATTGATCGACACGACCTTACAAACATGAACTCTTACAATTATTTACGCTTACAATAAAATTTGTGGCCCATGAGGGGATCGAACCCGCGACCTTCGCGTTATTAGCACGACGCTCTAACCAACTGAGCTAATGGGCCTTAACGAATGCTTCACATGAGCAATTGATCGACACGACCTTACAAACAATAAACTCTTATAATTACGCTTACAATAAAATTTGTGGCCCATGAGGGGATCGAACCCGCGACCTTCGCGTTATTAGCACGACGCTCTAACCAACTGAGCTAATGGGCCTTAGCGAACGCTTGACATGAGCAATTGATCGACACGACCTTACAAACAATGAACTCTTAAAATTATTTACGCTTGAAGTAAATTTGTGGCCCATGAGGGGATCGAACCCGCGACCTTCGCGTTATTAGCACGACGCTCTAACCAACTGAGCTAATGGGCCTTAACGAATGCTTCACATGAGCAATTGATCGACACGACCTTACAAACAATAAACTCTTAAAATTACGCTTACAAAAATTTGTGGGCCCATGAGGGGATCGAACCCGCGACCTTCGCGTTATTAGCACGACGCTCTAACCAACTGAGCTAATGGGCCTTAACGAATCGCTTGACATGAGCATTTGATCGACACGACCTTACAAACAATGAACTCTTAAAATTATTTACGCTTGAAGTAAATTATAAATTTTGCCCATGAGGGGATCGAACTCGCGACCTTCGCGTTATTAGCACGACGCTCTAACCAACTGAGCTAATGGGCCTTAACGAATGCTTCACATGAGCAATTGATCGACACGACCTTACAAACAATAACTCTTACAATTATTTACGCTTACAATAAAATTTGTGCCCATGAGGGATCGAACCCGCGACCTTCGCGTTATTAGCACGACGCTCTAACCAACTGAGCTAATGGGCCTTAACGAATGCTTCACATGAGCAATTGATCGACACGACCTTACAAACAATAAACTCTTAACATTATTTACGCTTACAATAAAATTTGTGGCCATGAGGGGATCGAACCCGCGACCTTCGCGTTATTAGCACGACGCTCTAACCAACTGAGCTAATGGGCCTTAACGAATGCTTCACATGAGCAATTGATCGACACGACCTTACAAACAATGAACTCTTAAAATTATTTACGCTTAAGTAAAATTTGTGGCCCATGAGGGGATCGAACCCGCGACCTTCGCGTTATTAGCACGACGCTCTAACCAACTGAGCTAATGGGCCTTAACGAATGCTTCACATGAGCAATTGATCGACACGACCTTACAAACAATGAACTCTAAAATTATTTACGCTTGAAGTAAAATTGTGGCCATGAGGGGATCGAACTCGCGACCTTCGCGTTATTAGCACGACGCTCTAACCAACTGAGCTAATGGGCCTTAACGAATGCTTCACATGAGCAATTGATCGACACGACCTTACAAACAATAAACTCTTAAATTATTTACGCTTACAAAAAATTTGTGGCCCATGAGGGGATCGAACCCGCGACCTTCGCGTTATTAGCACGACGCTCTAACCAACTGAGCTAATGGGCCTTAACGAATGCTTCACATGAGCAATTGATCGACACGACCTTACAAACAATAAACTCTTAAAATTATTTACGCTTAAGTAAAATTTGTGGCCATGAGGGGATCGAACCCGCGACCTTCGCGTTATTAGCACGACGCTCTAACCAACTGAGCTAATGGGCCTTAACGAATGCTTCACATGAGCAATTGATCGACACGACCTTACAAACAATGAACTCTTAAATTATTTACGCTTGAAGTAAAATTTGTGGCCCATGAGGGGATCGAACCCGCGACCTTCGCGTTATTAGCACGACGCTCTAACCAACTGAGCTAATGGGATGAGCTTAACGATCGACGGGCCTTACAAACAATAAACTCTTACAATTATTTACGCTTACAATAAAATTTGTCCCATGAGGGGATCGAACCCGCGACCTTCGCGTTATTAGCACGACGCTCTAACCAACTGAGCTAATGGGCCTTAACGAATGCTTCACATGAGCAATTGATCGACGCGACCTTACAAAAAATAAACTCTTACATTATTTACGCTTACAATAAAATTTGTGGCCCATGAGGGGATCGAACCCGCGACCTTCGCGTTATTAGCACGACGCTCTAACCAACTGAGCTAATGGGCCTTAACGAATGCTTCACATGAGCAATTGATCGACACGACCTTACAAACAATGAACTCTTAAATTATTTACGCTTGAAGTAAAATTTGTGGCCCATGAGGGGATCGAACCCGCGACCTTCGCGTTATTAGCACGACGCTCTAACCAACTGAGCTAATGGGCCTTAACGAAATGCTTCACATGAGCAATTGATCGACACGACCTTACAAACAATAAACTCTTACAAATATTTACGCTTACAATAAAATTTGTGGCCATGAGGGGATCGAACCCGCGACCTTCGCGTTATTAGCACGACGCTCTAACCAACTGAGCTAATGGGCCTTAACGAATGCTTCACATGAGCAATTGATCGACACGACCTTACAAACAATAAACTCTTAAAATTATTTACGCTTGAAGTAAAATTTGTGGGCCATGAGGGGATCGAACTCGCGACCTTCGCGTTATTAGCACGACGCTCTAACCAACTGAGCTAATGGGCCTTAACAATGCTTCACATGAGCAATTGATCGACACGACCTTACAAACAATGAACTCTTACAATTATTTACGCTTACAATAAAATTTGTGGCCCATGAGGGGATCGAACCGCGACCTTCGCGTTATTAGCACGACGCTCTAACCAACTGAGCTAATGGGCCTTAACGAATGCTTCACATGAGCAATTGATCGACACGACCTTACAAACAATAAACTCTTACATTATTTACGCTTAAATAAAATTTGTGGCCCATGAGGGGATCGAACCCGCGACCTTCGCGTTATTAGCACGACGCTCTAACCAACTGAGCTAATGGGCCTTAACGAATGCTTCACATGAGCAATTGATCGACACGACCTTACAAACAATGAACTCTTAAAATTATTTACGCTTGAATTAAAATTTGTGGCCCATGAGGGGATCGAACTCGCGACCTTCGCGTTATTAGCACGACGCTCTAACCAACTGAGCTAATGGGCCTTAACGAATGCTTCACATGAGCAATTGATCGACGCGGCCTTACAAACAATAAACTCTTACAATTATTTACGCTTACAATAAAATTTGTGGCCCATGAGGGGATCGAACCCGCGACCTTCGCGTTATTAGCACGACGCTCTAACCAACTGAGCTAATGGGCCTTAACGAATGCTTCACATGAGCAATTGATCGACACGACCTTACAAACAATGAACTCTTAAAATTATTTACGCTGAAGTAAA